>NC_056743.1:1630043952-1630096452 GCF_019279795.1 Protopterus annectens | reverse complement strand
AGAGCATTTGAACATGCTACGTATAAAGTCATCCCACTCCCTCTGCTAACACACGGTCCAAGGTCGTAAACCTCATCAACACATTACACACAACATACTGGATGGATAGGGCCCTGTCCTGTGGAATCCCCACACTCTTGAACAGAATACCCATATATGTCAGGCAATGCTACTCATTGGCCCTCTTTGCAGAAACACGTGGCAATTGGATGGGAAATGGGGACTTCATCCTGGGTAGTATGTCTGTGCCACAGCCTGACAGGGGCACAGGAGAATAACATTAGTGGGTGGTGCATGGCTGGGAACCCCTGTGGCTAGGCTTATGTAGGCCCCAGGCCAATAGACCAGTACTCACCTATGAACCTATGTGTAACACAGGCAATATCAGCCAGGGCTCAGTCATGGTCAATAACGGTCTCTACACTCACCATAGGTACAGTATATTGTGTCTGTGGTCGGTCTAATGGTAGTCTATTACTCATACATGCACCACTGATGATGACATATGTGAATACACATCAAGCATTCACTAAACACGTGTCCACATATGATCCAGAAACACACAGAGGCTGTGAGCAGCAGCGGAAACACAACTGACACACAGATGCACATCCTGAAATGGTGTGTACACCCATGAGGTATGGTGCACAATACATGCCAGGGTGCTGAACTGATGCATAGCAATGCTGTGGACATGGGTGCAATGAATTCCAAGGGGAGGGCCATCACCTACAAACAGAAGCCGTTCATCACAGCCATGTATAATGCTGGTAACGGGGATTGACTACAGTTGCACTGCATGCTGTTGAGCGCCAAATATTCTGCATGTTGACATGTGTATAATTACAGGTATGTGTGTGATACTGTACTGCACCATCGCCTGCTATTGTGTGTGTTATGGGGGTGCGGGAGCTGTCTTTAGGTGCTATGTGGTGGAGTGTATGGATTGTCATGTATGTCGACTGCATGTGTGTATGTGTGTGTGGCCATGCCTGCACACGTGTGTGTGTGTGTGTGTGTGTGTGTGTGTGTGTGTGTGTGTGTGTGTGTGTGTGTGTGTGTGTGTACTTTTTAGCGGTGTTGTACAGGTCTTACAGTCTGTTCCCTGCTTTCCCCTCACAGGTGGTGAGGTGGGGCTGCCCCCCCCCCACAGGGAATCTGATGTCACTGATACAGACAGTGACCATGAGGATAGGTGTGTTGCAGCACAGGAAGGGTCATCAGGGTCTGCTGCTGGGCCACCAATTGACAACTCACACATATCCGCCCACACAGTCACACTGCCTCTACATGCCTCATCACTGTTGGCCTTAGCTGAGGGACAGCCTACGGTTGGCATTGGCCAGGACAGTGTGGTATCTATGGCACGTGTGTCAGGACACAGCAGCCATAACCAGATGTCTGGTGTGGTATCACATAGGCAGATGTTTAGGGGTGTTCGTTAGAGCACTGCTGGTCATCATACCCCTAGCAGATGTGCCACATCTATTTCAACCACACACATGTTCCAGACTGTCATGGAAGCACAGGCAAGAATGGAACGGTACACCAGGCAGGGTCTAAGGGTGCAGAGGGCTCATCACACCTCTGTAACTGGCAGTATCCATGACCTAGCAGGTGCCATCCATAATTACACCGAGGTCATGGATAGACGGTGGGGTGAAACACTGGATCTCATCCACAATCCCATGTCCATGCATCAGGACAGGGCGGGATGGTTGCCTCCGCCACGTGGATGTATGTCAGCAACACCAGCATTTGGAGTTCAATGTGGACATCCAACCAGTCACAGCCGCTCCTGTAGTGGCAGTACCAGCCTCACTACTGTGGGGGGGCTGTCCACAGACCATCATAGCAGACCACGTGCACATGGCCCTGGCCAGTCCCAGGATCATCAAACTAGGGACTTTATTTTCCCCTGGCTTGAATGATCATTTCTGAGGCATCCAATTCATATAGTTGTTGTTATATTTTTGTTGTTATATTTGGGTTTATATACTCATTTAAATAATTGGGACAACTGGGTTCATTTGTAACACATTTCATGTATTTTTGAACTAGTGCACTATTTTATTGATGCTCCATGCTTCCTATATGAAGTTTATATAAGTTGCAAGACAGGAAGCTAGTTTTTATCCTTATTTTGTACATCATGTTTGGTTGCTGATGAAGGATTTACCGAAACCGGTACAACCATGTTGGTGTACGGTTATGTTATGTTGCTGTCTTGAATTTGGACATTAAATGAAGATTGCCTGATTCCAGGAGTTTAGTGCTGGCTTTTCTTTTTTAACTTCAGTCCCAGAAGGGACCTGGATCCAGTGACCATATGTCAAACTCGGGGGACAGTACTTGGTCTGGGTTTGTACCTGCTACTGCCTGTAGCACCCCTGTCAGGCACAGGTCCCATGTCCATGGCCGGAGACAGTGAACTGCAAACCCTGCCAGGTACAGTCTGCAGCAGTCTCACAATTCCCTGTAGAGGGCAGCCACATGGAGGAACTGTGTGCATGCAGACACGCACACATAAACAACAAACCTAGGGCAACCACATACCTGCACACACCACATCACCAGTGGCCCATAACAGTACTCAGCCCCCTCACACATACACACATGTTGTCAATTGTATGGGTCAGCCTAGGCCTCTGGCAATCCAACATCACGCGCTGTGCATATGATGATACCTGTGCCACTCCCTGACATCCCTAACATCGGTTAACAGGGTGCTGATGCACAGGGTGACTGTACAACAGTGTAGCAATGGAATGATGTGTAGCATTTTGTCAACAGTAAAGTGAAATGCTAATATCTTGGAAGATGTAGCTGTGCAGCCATGATGCATCATAGCTGTAATTAACAATGCTGTATTGTTGTCACCAGTATCTATTCTGATTGTGTTGTTTGTCCATGTGCCACATGGCTGATGGGTGTAGTGGTGTCAGCAGGCCTTCTATAGTGGAAACCACTAAGTGTAGTGGGTGGTACTCATGCCATGGCTGGGTACAACACACAGTGCCTTTGGTTTGGATGCAGTACAGGTACAGGTCTGTACACATGGAGGTATGTCCCTATGCAGGTAACACATCTGTTGCACATTTAATCCCACCAATACAGGATAGGCACAACCACAGAGTGCTATATATGCAGTCTGCAATGCGGATGACATTGAACATGCTAACAGTAGGGTGTATGTCCCTCTCCCCACTCTACTGCGATCCTTACCTTAGTAACATGTGTGTGCCAATGCCAGTGGCATAGCCCTACCCTTAGGATGGTGTGAGGCGCTCAACTACTGTGAATGGTGTAAACAACTAACAACCTGATTACATACACTGTACAGTATTACAGACAGCTATGTGGGGGGATAGACCCAACAGTAACTGCAATAATGGCAATCATGTCCACAACAGCCACACCCAGTGAGTTATAGCAACTCCAGTAGTGCTGCACACCTCAGCAGTGTGGAGGAGGGCATGTACACATCTATGACCTGTGAAGGACTGTATGTCCACGGGATGGCACCTGTGGAATGTTGGCATATGCCAAGCAGTCCTGATAGAAACATATTCTGTGAATGGAGGTAGATCCCTTAACTACACATATTCCTACATGTGGGATGATGTACCAAAGCTTGCTATGATCTACACAGGCATTGTGCACCTCCTAACTCTCATCTACACTAGTCATGATTGGGTAAAGGAGGTATACCAGGTTCAGGTTCTATTCTTTGCCTTTGACAAGTCAAACATTGGCGGGGTCCCGTGTGTTGAAATTACCAGTGACATTGGCCATGGGTTCATTATTGATATGTTCCATGTCCCTGCAGACCAGGGTCATCAGGCTACTGGGTGGTAGTTCCCAGCTGACATGGTAGATTTGTGGTTGTCCTTGCCAACATTGGTGAATCCATTGTCAGGTGTAGGGCTATTGGATCATATGAGGGATCCCAGTTACTTACTGCACCTGCCCAGGGAGTTCCCCACAAGCATGACACGTCACTTGTCTGTACTGCATGATATGTTAGTAATGCCAGCCTGACATTGTACAAGTGGGATGGAGTACTGTTAACATGTACTGCCCTTGTCGTCTGCTTATGGGATCTGCTAAGGTTGGTATTGTATTGCAGGCTAGATGTGTTTGGCTTGGTGGGGGTATACTTATACATGCCAGATGTATGTTGGTTGGGTCTTTCAAACCCATCGATGGTGCATGTGGACATATATGTTGTGGTTACGTTCCCAGTTCCACCTACAGATGTATGTCCATATATACCTATATTGATATATATGTGTTCACCTTTGACAGGGCGACAATCATTCCTTTGAATGGCCCTTTCTGCAAACTGAAAGGACTAAACCAGATAAATATATCTATAGAGGTATATATGGCCATGCATCTGTAGATAGCAATTGCAGATTAACAAAAACACCTATGTCCACATGCACCTTTAATGGGGTTGAGAGGCCCCACATACTATACGTCTTGTACAAATAGGCATCCACTCACAGCCAAGCACATGCACCCTGCAATACACTACCAAGTACAGTCTGCCTCCCATAGGACATGTAATATGTGGAAGCCATCAACGTCCCCAGGATACAGATACACAGACACATATATGCAGATACAGATATATACACAGATATATATATATATATATATATATATATATATATATATATATATATATATACATGTTACTACACATACACACACAGATATATATGTACAGTAAGATACATATGTAGGAGGTGCACACAATATGGAATAGCCACTATGCCTACAGGTAACACCTGAACAACTGGACACTGTATGTGCGGCACATACTAATGTCAGTCATTGCCTGCAACATATACCCATAGAAAGGTCATAGGAAAGACAGCACACACAGGTTTGCAGAAATGGGAATCCTTTAATTGTGTACTATAACAGTTCTATATGCAATATCATATAGCTGTTCAAATACTGACAACCATATAAACGAAGTACTGCAACTGTGAAACAGTTACAGTAATACAGTAGTCTGGAAAGGTTCACAACTGTTGCTGTCCAGGCCAAGCCCTTCAGAATGTACAATAGTGCAGACAGACTGTGCCACATGATATCACATAATCAACTGTATGTACTGCAGGTGTGTAGTTTAGTGGCCTCAATCTACACTCTGTACAAACTCCTTAGGAGGTAAAGACGTTTTGTGATCAAATGGGTTGTGCCTGGTACATAACAAGGCATAATGCACAGAACAGCCTGTATGGCAGGAGGCAGTAGGCTTGCAGTATCCCAAGTCATGTAAGTAATGTCAATATAGGTGGAGTATACGGTACTGTACATCCGCATACCTTGTGGCAGCTCACCCCTGATACCCCCATAGTTTTGTAACAGACAAGGTAATTTATGGTGCTTCCACCTAGACTCAATAATACCAGCCCATAAACCACCGTTACATACACTGGCCTCTCCAGTGCATAGGGGCACATGTGTTGTGCAGTTATGCCGACACATATATGGCCCCAGCCCCACTGTATGTGTGGAGGATACAACAGCAGTGGACTGATGGCAGCAATGGCAGTGTGACATACTCACAGCCCACTACAGAACAACCCCCAACAGCATGACATATGTGCAAAGCTTGATATGTAGATGGGGGCCAGAAGCTGGAACACAGGCACATATGTGGAACACTGTTGCCACGCACTAAGCAAAGTGCTGGTGTTACAGGATAGTCTGCGACATACCCTTAGTCAGGGAATTGAGGTTAGATATAGACATGGATGTAGCCATGTACTGATAGCATGCAACACACACTCTGCCAGTATAATATCTGACACAGGACCTGTGTGGTGGACGGACAACACATGATAGGCATACCTCTGTCTAGCAAGAGGTTAGGCCCACAGTAGTGAGCTATGCAGACAGACTGCATTCCAAGGTACACTAGTATGTACACACACACACACACACACACACACACACACACACACACACACACACACACACACACACACACACAGACACACACACACACCCTGTAATACCAGTACTATGCAAAGCATTAAATAACTCTACACACAGTCTGTCTGTAGTTCCTGATCCTCCTATAAATATGTGTCCGCTCTGAGTGTGCAGGTTCTCTTGTAAGTGGTATTGCTACCTGCTGCCTGTATCACTGATGCCCACACACAGGACGGATGTCCATCACACAGGAAATGTAAAGGGACCATGCCCACATGCTGTACTGTTTTTAGTGGGTGGTTGCCATGACAGTGGTAATTCATTGTAGTACACATGTGTAATTATATATATATATATATATATATATATATATATATATATATATATATATAGCTATCTGGATAAGTATATGTACATATATTTCCACCATACGTCCTGGACATGGAGTGTAGCCGTACACCAGCCCCTACAGTCCTAAAGTCATAGTGCAAGGGGATGACAGTTATGTATAGCAGGTATATTACTAGACTGTTGCTACTGTCATAGGTTCATAGGTTCATAGGTTCATACTAGGCTATCTGCCCTAGGGCATTTATAAGCCTAGCCAGAATGTGTTTGGCTTTCGCCATCCATTTTAAATGAATTTTGCTATGCCCTTTTTCGAGGTTAGTATACTGTGCCTCTGTCTAACAGTGACTCAGAAGTGATACCCGGGGTAAACCTACAATCTCCCATCCACTCATCAAGATTCCTCTTGAAGAGTGTCAATGAGGGACTCTGCCTAACCTGGATTGGGATTTTATTCCAGAGTGAAGGGAGCCTCTGGGTTATGAATCTGTCCCTCCAGCATGTCCTATTTATTTCAGTGCTGAGGTTCAAGTCTCTCGAGCGCGTAGCTCAATGGGATTTGGATTTTCTGAGGTGCAGCATGTCCATTAATTCCGGGTTGGACATGGCTTTATACGTCAGGCACAAATCACCTCTGAGCAGGTGATATGCCACTGAGTAGAGCTGGAGTTTCTTTAACCGGGCAGCATATGGCATCTGTTTGAGCCCTTTGATCCTCTTGGTGAGGTACTTTTGGGGTCTTTCCAATTGCTGCAGGTGTCTGGTAAGGTACATCCCAAAAGGGGCATTGTACTCAATTATGGGCCTGATGAGGGATGAGTAAAGAGGCACGATCACCTCCCCTGATCTAGATGTGAATCCCTTCATGATTAGGTGGGCTATATAAAATGTTTTTCTAACCACTTTGGCCACGTGTTTGTCAAATGAGAGATTACTATCAACTTGGGTCCCCAGGTCCCTAATTACTTCTTCCGTACTTAATGGATTACCACCTATGTGGTAATTTTTGGGCACTTTGTTTTTGCCAAAGGGGATGACTATACACTTTTTGGCGTTTAGCTTGAGGCCATGGCTCTGGCACCAGTTGTCTGTTTCTATGAGGCCCTTTTGGAGGATGCTTGTGTTGGCTGGAGAGTCGATTATGGTGCCCAATTTGCAGTCATCTGTGAACTTGGTCAGCCACAGTCCTTCCATGTTAGCCTGTACCTCCGAGAAATATATACCGAACAAGAGAGGTCCCAGGACTGAGCCTTGTGGGATGCCACTTGTAACTGGTTTGGAGTCTGACATGGCTCCAGCAATTCTAACCATGTGGGTTCTGTCCTTGAGCCAGTTTGCAACCCATCTAGTGACATATGGGTTTATATTTAAGCTGGTGAGCTTATCTATAATGCCTGAGTGGGGTATTGTATCGAAGGCTTTTGCAAGGTCCAGGTAGGCTGTGTGGACCACCTTTCCTTCGTCAATGGCCTTGGTGACTGTTTCAAAGAAATTGACCAGGTTTAAGAGGCAGGATCTGCCCTTAACAAAGCTGAACTGGGTAGGATCCAGTGTCTGTAGGTCCCCAATATCTTTATTTATGAGGTACATGATGATCCTTTCCATAGCTTTGCAAACCAAGCTAGTCAGGCTTATGGGGCGATAGTTTCCAGGATCCGTTGAGGCACCACCTTTGTGGAGAGGGACCACTGTTGCTGTACGCCACTCTTTGGGTACATATCCTGTAGTAAGGCTGAGACTGAACAGTAGTTTTATGTTTGGGTTTAGTTTTTCTTGGAGTTCATGTAGGACGCAGCCCGGGACACCGTCTGGTCCCATTGATGCTGTGTTTTTTGCTTTGGAAAGGGTGGCTCTTACCTGAGCATCTGAGATGTCAGGGGGGCAGCACTCTGCTGGGATAAATATTTGCCCTTTTGGTGGGGAAGGGGGGGAGAAGTTTGCGCTGAACCTGTCAGCTAGGATGTTGGCAATGTCTGTGGGTTCGGTGTATTTTTTGTCATTTTGGATTAATTCTGAGCATATCTGGAAATTCCCACCCAGGTTCCTAACATAACTAAAGAAAGCCTTGTGATTATCCTTTGTGTCCTGTGCAATTTTTCTCTTGAAGCTGGCCTTAGACGATTTTATGAGTGCCCGTAGTTTTTTGCTAGTACTCATCAGAGATGCCTTCCCTTTTTGGGATTTTGCTCTATCATGTAGTAGCTTCCTCCTTCTATTGTATAGTTTGTTTATGGCCGGGGTCCACCAGACAGGACACCTAACCTTGGAGGATTGGGTCTTCGTTTTATTTGGGATTGCATGACCCATGCATTCCTGAAGGTGTTCATAGAATGCGTTTATAAAGGATTCTGCAGTCTGGGCCATATTTTCCACATGCCTGGGGGATTTGAAGGATTCCACTTCAGTTTTGAGGAGTGTGAAATTTGCTTTAGAGAAGTTTTTCACTGTGGTTTTCTAGGCAGGGGCTGGGGTCGGGATGTTAATATCTAGTGAGATTAGTTTATGGTCTGATCTTACCAGTGAGGGATACACTTCTGGTCTGGAGCATAGAGTCCCCATGTTGGTGATGATCAGGTCCAGTATGTTTTCCCCTCTTGTGGGAGTGGCAACAAGTTGTTCCATAGCATTTGAGTTTATAAATTCTAGGAACCTTTGGGCTAGGGTGTTGGAGCTATAGTAATGCTCCCAGTCTATGTTAGGGTAGTTGAAGTCACCCAATATAATGGTGTTTGGAGAGGCCTTCATATTTTCCAGTGTTCTCAGGAAGGCCGAGTGGGGTTCCTGGGTTTGGGAGGGTGGTCTGTAGCAGGCTATAAACTGGAAGGCAGTTTTACCCACTGTTAGTTGCACATGGATAGTCTCTGAAGCTTCGTGCTGTGCCACCAACCTAGAGGTGTGGGTATCTTTGACGAATATTGATACTCCCCCTCGTTTTGTGGTTCGGTCCAAATTTTGGGGCCGAAAAACATGGTATGAGGTATAACCTGGTAGTGCTGGGGTGCTCTCGAGAGCCTTGAAGCAGGTTTCTGTTACTGTACAGATATCAATGTTCTCCATGCTAAGGAAAGTTTCGAGTGCGTGCATCGTGAGGTTTAGACTTCTGGCGTTGAATAGCATTACTCTTAGTTTCTTATCCCTTGTGATACCTATGGAGGTGGATTTGTCTTTTGAGCCTTGCCTAAAAAAGGCACTATGGGGGTGGCAAGAGCCTTTGCCAATATCCAAAAGCCCAGGGGTGACAGGTGCAAGCCGTCCCGAGCGAAGCGTCGTGGCTTGTCGAGCATGTCATCCCAGGCAGACAGGCATTGGATCCCCTTTGAATGACACCAATACTTAAGCCAATTGTTGAAATTGATCGTCTTGTCTTCATATTGTGGCATCATTCTTGGTGAGGGTAAGATGCTACTCAAGGTCAGGGTCATACCGGCCTGGGCTACATGCTCAGAGAGCTCCTCTATGTCTCTTTTCATGTAGTCCAGGGAGGTATGTCTCAGGTCATTCACACCAGCATGGACGATGACTGAGTCATATTTGTACTTACCTTGGAGTGACCTGAGTGCTTGTGTTATGTGGTGGATCCTAGCGCCCGACAGGCAGCTCACCGTGAACTTCTCCTTGTTCAGCCTGGTGAGCGGGACGTCAGTGTGCCTGATGATAGAGTCACCTACTACAAGTGTATCAGGTGTGTTGTTTAGCCTTAAGGGCTGTGAATGTTCAGCACACCGGCTTTGTGAGCTATGTGTTGCACGTGTTTTGTTTTGGGGTGGTGGTTGCTTGGGTGTCTGCTTTGGAGGTCCCTGCTGCTTAGGCAGATTTTTTTTAGAGCCTCTGAGTATGTTTTTGTGTGTTTATGTGTTTGGTTTGCTGTCGTGGTACGTCTATGTGAGACTGGAATTGTAGTGAGTGTGGTTTCCTTCTCCTCCTGACTGGTTACACCAGTATGAGTTGAGACAGCTTATCCTCCAGTTTGGCTATATGGTTGCATCTCTCACATGTGTTGGAATTTGTTGGGAGGAGTAGAGGGTTGTTTGTGTACATGAGGCAGTTATAACATTGGGATTTTCTTCACAGACATGGCGTGTGTGGATGCTGGCATCTGCTTATAACATGTGTGCCATTGGCTACTGACAGACAACCTAAGGAAATCATTGTAAGGTACCGCTGCTAGCATGTAATGCCCCTGTGGAGTGCAGCAGAGATATTGGTCACTAAATGTGGAACTTTGGACACACCCTGTACAGTCCAGAGGTATACACATGATCCCTTAGTGCACCGCATGTGTACCAGGCCTGACAATATGGATGTAGTCAGCCATGTAGATGGGTATAACACATAATGACTGGTATACGTTTAGCACCATAGGTGTTGGATTCACACACTCCTTTCTAGCCTGACACATACTGACTGCTGGTACGGGGTGCCATGGACACATACCACCCACTAGATATTGTCATACATCTGTACAGCATCCCACTGCTCTGTCTGACATACATGATGTTTAAGGGAGGCCCAGCAGCAGTACATCTGGCAAGTATCTGCACATAACATCCCACTGGTTAAGTATACTAAACTGCTAGGCATGTAACAATGCCCTGTGCAGGCTACAGGCAGACTGGCTCAACACTGGCCTACATCTCGTATGGGGAAATGCACATGTACCTGCATATATAGCAGGTATGACAGCCATGTCACAGCACAGGGTTAGATTCACCTGTGTGACAGTGCATAACCACAACCAATGTGAACACAGCCACAGCCACATATGGTAAACTAGCATAATATTACAGTATATGGACTATCTGTTCTACATCATCCTCATATGTGCCACTCACGGAATGACCCTACATATACTGGGCTGCTACACAGTTTGTTATGATGGCTGTCTGTGGTATGGGACATGTGTGTGTATGGCCCTACACACATGTATGGCAAAACGGTACCATACAGTGGGGCAGCATGTAACATCTGAGAGAAGGGGAGCTAGAACAATGACATCTACCACAGTCTGTACCCAGGCTGAAGTACATATTAACAATACACACACTGACAGCATTCACCATCACTACCTCAGTAATGTACAATCATCTACAGAATGTCCAGCTTATGTCATGTAATATAACCACTACTGTACATGACGTGTGTAGCAATCAGATATATCACTGGCTTGTTTCCAGATATGATGACAGTATTTATTGTATACAGCATATATGCACCACTTCATGCATGCCATGGAAAAGGTTGACAGAGGTGTGGCTGACAGCACATACACTGGGCCATTATAGACATGTTGCTGTGATAACCTCATATATTTTCCATTGCAACAGGGTGTGTTGCAACATGTGTCCTATGAGGGATATGAAGTCAGTAACTGACACGGCCTTCACCATCTACAGACTGCAATCCTCACACTACCTTCTGCATTCCACAGATTGATGCACTGTGGATAACACATGAAACCATAGGCACAACACTGCCCAGTCTGAAGATGACCCTGCAGATGGGGATTCCTCATATACATGGAACGGACATGGGAGGTATTGTGACATGTATGACAGGCATATCCAGACAGACACTGTTAAACTAACATTGCTCCAAATGCAGTATAGCAGCACTTACAGTCTGTAGTCAGGTCAGGCACATCCCCCTCCTGTTGGTTGCCCTCTTTCCACAGTGTGTGTTGTTAGAGGTAAATCCACAATCCCTCTGGGATGCTGTTTGCCAAACATCAAATCTAGTTCCTGCTCACAGTGACTGCAAATGCCCAACACCACCATGATGTTCCTAGGTATTGGAATATGTTTCCATGCAATTGGCTATGGGATTGCTACCACAGCTGTTCCACATGCAATCAGCTAGGGGATGGCTGTAATTCATGCAGAGGCCATCAGCTGATCATGAGCATCACGTAAAATACACATGTTGCTGTCTAAGCAAGGCAGGTGTGAGTCTCCACATCCACCATAGAGGGAGTGGGGAAGGGAGACAGAGGCAGATACATGTCAGGGAGGTGTGGGAGGCTAAAAATGCAGCATGCTTGTGTTACACACCTACTAGCACAGGGTATCAAACCCCCGACAACTATGTAGTGCTATCTCAGTTCGATGCAGTTATTGGATGCACCACATGAGTTACCTGATGTGGAGCACTCAGAACATATATGTGAGGGTGAGTGACATCAGCAACAGGGATAAGGTAGATATACGGTAGGTGTCTTACACGTGTCTGTCTACATGAACAGGTGCCAGCATCAACACAGGCACACTCATGCAGGGATGCACACACACTGACACACTTGGCAGGGCCAGGAGTGCAACTCATCAGTAGTGGGATTGCCACAACACATCAATGTGCAGGTATCACATGCACCACACGGGTCATATGGATGCCGTATGGGCAAATAGTATGAGGAGATGTCAGACAGACAGCATCCTTCAGTATACCCTGGGGGGTTGTAGTGAGTGTGGATGTGGACATACACACTATACAACACAAACGAACACACAGGGTGCCAGTTCTGACATGCATGGATGCATGTCTACATGGGTGTGTGGTGGTCAACTGTGCCAGCAGGCTGTACAAGGGTAGGCAATGGGTATACCATGGCATCAGGCCACATGACAATGGTCTGCATTGTGGCTCAGGCCTGTAGTTACTGCATTTGCCCACACAGGTGGGTATTGCATCCCCTATTCACTCACCTGGGTGACTATTGTGTGTGGCCAATGCTGTACACCACATTCCATGTATGTGTTCCTTAGTCCATGACATGGATGGTGTCTGGGATGTGCACACCTCCCACATGCATGTACAGTAACATGTGGAACTGTACCATATTGTGAACACAGATTATCATCAGATGTGCCAGTCTTGCCCACCTGTGGCAGGAACTGGTAATGAGCAGCAGGTTTACCCTTCACCTACATTAATTGTATGCCAACAGCATTCCCTGATGTCAGTGTCATCTGTCCATACAGGGCACGTTGTCAGACATGGTATGTCCGTTGTGAGTCACATATGAAGGCACCACAGGTGGTGCAGGTTTCCACTGGAGAACATGGTGGAGGTGCACTGTCTGCATGTATGTGCATATTGGACAGATGGGCAGGGTGACATGCCCTCTGCAGCCCACTGCTATCACTGCATAGTTACTATCAGTGGCCACTATGCAGTGTACTAACACATATTGGCTGTTGCCTAGGCATGTGTGCACATATGACACATGGAATGAATGTGTGCTCTGGTTAATAGTGGGGTTGCTACATTGGATTGGCTGGCCTTGATGTCACATGTATGGGTATGGCTTTGCACCCCAGCCTCCCAGCTAATTTACATATGTTATCCGTGTATGGTTGACATGGTGATATATAGTAGAGCCACCATAAAAGAAATGAGCAAAATCCCCTCTACATTGGCCACAGGTTTCACACACTGACCTCTATACAGGATACGAGTTACAAACACACACACATACACCTGTCATGTCTGGGAGTTGAACTCCTACCTATCTAGTTTATTACACTACACTACTATGCAGTTACAGTATGCGCCACAGACATTACGGAGGTGCTTCGTTCCCAAAGGTGTATTTCAGTGACTGACATCAGCAGGATTACCAAAGTAGGGTGTTTCACCTGTACTGCGTGTGACTAGCCTAAAATGCATTGCTCCCTACACAGACAGTGAGACACACAAAGCATCCACAACTGTCATGTGTGGGTATAGACCCCATGACCAAGGCCTATATCACACTACAGCATGGAACAGTTATAGGTCGCAACACAGACAGTGAGACACACACAAAACATCCACAGCTGTCATGTGTGGGTACAGTCCCCCTGACCAAGGCCTATATCATACTACAGCATGAAGCAGTTATAGGTCGCACCACAGGGATTGCAGGGAACTTTCTCCCCAAAGTTTTATTTCACAATGAATGACATCAGCAGGATTGGCAAAGCAGGGCATTTGAATTGTACTGCAAGTGAGTAGCCTATGTTACATTGCTCCATACACAGACATTGAAACACACACAAAACATCCAGTACTGCCAAGGGTGGTGACAGAACCCTACCACAGTTCTCAATCACACTACAGCAGTACACAGTTACAGGACGCGCTACAGACATTACTGGGCTATGACTTTGCCAGATGTGTATTTCCAGGTGAGTGACATCAGCAGCCTTGCCAACGTTGGGTATATGAATTCTAAGGAGTGTGTGTGACCTAAAAAACATTGTTTGTCAATCAGTCATAAACAGACAGAGACACAAACACACAATTGCAAGACAAGGGTTAGAACACCTACCTAATTTCTTTATCACACTACAGCAGTACGCAGTTACAGGAGTCGCTATGGAGATTACTGAGCTACAGTTTCCCCAGAGGAGTATTTCTAAGTGAGTGACATCAGCAGCCTTCCCAAAGTTGAGTATATGTATTGTACGGGGTGTGAGTGGCCTAAAAAGCCTTGCTCTCTACTCAGTCAGACACACACACATTCACCAGGTCTGGGGTTAGAACACCTACCTAACTACTTTATCACACTACTGGAGTATGCAGTTACAGGTTGTGCTACAGAGATTACTGGGCTATGATTTCCCCAGAGATGTATTTCTAGGTGAGTGACATCAGCAGCCTTGCCAAAGTTGTGTATATGTATTGTATAGGGTGTGAGTGGCCTAAAAAGCATTGCTCTCTACTCAGTCAGACACACACACACAAGCCAGGTCCGGGGTTAGAACACCTACCTAACTACTTTATCACACTACTGCAGCATGTAGTTACAGGTCACATTACTGGGTTATGATTTCCCCAGAGGTGTATTTCTAGGTGAGTGACATCAGCAGCCTTGCCAAGGTTGTGTATATGAACTGTGCAGAGTGTGAGTAGCTTAAAAAGAATTTCTCTCTACACAGTCAGAGACTGAGAGACACGCACACAAACACACACTCACACAGTTGCCAAGTCTGGGGTTAGAACTACTACCTAACTAGTTTATCAGTACAGCAGTACGCAGTTATGGGATGCACCATGGGGATCACTGGACTACAGCTCTCCCAAGGGTGTATTTCACATTGGATGACCTCAGCAGGCTTGTCAAGATACTACTATGGGGATGGCAGTGTGGCATGGGCCGTAACACATTCATGTAGGGGTTGACATGCCGCATGCGGGCACACGCGGGGTCATATGCCACAGGTACGTGTGTACAGTTACTAGGTGACTACTTCCTTGTACAGTCATGTTGCACAGCTGGCATGTGCAACATGTCATCATGCTGACAGATACTGGTGGCTAGTATCTGCAGTGAGTAACACCTGCACCTCATGTGTTTGGAGCTCTTTGGCTGTGTGCTGGGTGGGACAGGCCCAGATGGCTCCTTGTCAAGGTCACCCTCTTCAACACATCTATGTCCATCTACCTTTGGCTTATTATAGTGTGTTGGCCTTACATATATGTCTGTATTCCTATCCACTCTGTGTGCAAGGCAGGAGTGGTGCATACTGACATGTATCTGCACTAAGAACTGCAACTGCAAGATATGTTTGGTCCACTGGTGTTTGCTGACATGACCTTCATGTGTTTACGTGTGTGAGCATGCCCAGTAAGGCCTTTCAGTATGTTGTTGACTGACATTGCCTTCATTCCTCTAAGTGTGTGAGCATGCCCAGTATGGCCATCTATACAGTATGTGTGGATCAAGTCCAGGTAGTTTGTACTGCGGTGCTGATCTTTGTGTTGTACACCGACAAGTAGCATGCTGTGTCTTCAGGGTATATATTGGACATTTGGCATTGACTGTTGCTACATTTCTGCATAGCAGGGGGGGGGGTACACCTGACTGTTTGTACATTTCTAAACATGACTGTTACTATAAGTGTACATAGGATGGTGGGGCACACATTACACTTTTACAAATTTTCTAGAACTGTACTGGTATGTTGGGTACACCATTTCAGTCTGTAGTGTTACCTGTCATGCTGGCTAGAGGCATAGCAGTGTACTACAGATCTTAGCTTTCACTGCCTACATATTAATTTCTGACTTCCTAGCCTTCCCAACTTACATCCAACTGGCTGGCCTACTGTAGTCTGTATGTGTAGGCCTGGGGTAGGGGTTACCCATGGGGCTCATTCAGAGGCCATAGTACAGCATTTGTTTATGTTTGTCTACACCTATCCTGCTGGCTGTGACTGTTGTTGGGCATGTGCCCACCCCAACTGGCATGTGTGATTTACTTACCTTGTGGGTGTCCCACTATTTAGGATGGTGCTGGAGGGCTGCCTATGTTGGATGCACATAGTACACTCCCTATACATGGTTGAGCACAGGTAGTGTCATGTTTGGCATCCCTTTTACTGTATGTGAAAGTTGGAGAGAGGTGTCATTCTCTGGGTCCCTACAGTGTCAGTGCATGTGCTATTTGTTGCCTCTTTGCCAAGGCCAGGGCATACTGGGCATGCCTCCTTCTGCCTACTGGGGCAGGCTGAGGTTGTTCCTCCTCCGAGTTACTCTGCACCTGTGCAGGCCTTGGCACTGGTGGGAGGCTGTGTTGTCCAGCCCCATGCTGTCCCTGCTGCAGCTGTTTCCACATGATCATATTGTGTAGCATGGCACATACAAGCACAATTTGGGTACATGTAGTTGGTGAGTACTGCAAGGCTCCACCAGATGTGCCCAGGCACCGGAACTGTGACTTGAGCATCCCAAACACACTCTCTATTATGATTCATGTTTGTGCGTGTGCCTCATTATGGAGTTCTTTTTCAGGTGTGTGTACATTTCTGATGGATGTCATCAGCCATGGCTCCAGTGCGTATCCAGCATCCCCCACTAGGTGACCATGTGGGATGTCCCCATTGGCAAATGTCTGGTACAGCTGTGTCAGATGCCAGATGTTTGAATCGTGGTAGCTTCCAGGGCAGCCAGCACACACATTCATTATTATGCCCTGGGCATCGCACATGACCTGGCAGTTGATGGAGTGGAAGCCCTTGCGGTTGATGTAGACCCTACCCCACTCACCTGGTGGTGCTTTAATGCGTATGTGCGTGCAGTCTATTGCACCCACTACTTCAGGGTATTCTGCTATTTGGTGGAAGAGATGCATATTGCTGGCCAACTCCTCACGAGTGATGGGGAAACATACGTGCTCACCGACATGTGCTGACATGGCATCCAGGAACTGGTGGAGTACCCTGGATGCTGATGCCTGTGAAATCCCCATCATATCCCCAGTTGGCCTTTGGAAGGTACCTGTAGCTAGTATTCTTAGGCCTACACATACCTTGGTATCCACTGGGATAGGTTCCCCTCTGTTAGTTCTGTGTGTGAGGCGTGGCCGGCACAGCTCATCAATTTGCTGTAGGAGGTCCCTGTCCACCCTATACCGCTCCACTATCTCCAGCTCATGTAGCCCTTGGTAGGTTACCCTGGGTCTGTACACTTTTCTCCATCTCCTTACTGTGGGTTGCTCAGCAGCATTCACATCCTCACCACCCTCAGCCACTTGCACATGCTGGTTTATGATAGCAAAAGCAGCCCCTAACATTTTTTCTCTTGCTTTTGTTTTGTAAACTTTCCCCATCTGAATACACCAATGGTGCAGAGTTTTTGGGAAAAACAAGGGGGGAGGGTGTTTGCATAGTGTATAGTGGTGTGCTGGGCTGGTCTGGTCTGCTCCCTCTGTTATTGGCTGGTTCTGATACATTTCACCTGTCAGCTAAGCTAGTTCTCCTTGATTACCTTCCTACTGCTGTTTTTCCTTCCCATTGCCTCCCTGTTTAAGCTTGTGTGCACGCTGTGCAAATGGAGTCCTCAAATGTGCACAGAGCTGCTATTTCCTGGTTTAACTTCTTTTTTCTTCCTGTAAAACCTGGTGCGCAGCATGCACACCCGCTTACACTTTGTAAAGAGTGCTAGACAGGTTAAGACAAACCCCTAGCTTAGATCTGCTAAGCTAGGAGCAATACCGAGCCACAGTTCTCAAATCCACTTACAGTATGCCTGACAACCCCCTTTGATGTCATCTATATCCTAGTCTTGCACCAAGCTATTTATACTCTTACACTCTTGGAACCTGCCTCACACCCTGGGAAAATCTGGGCTTCACTAACCTTTCCCTCATTTGCATAGGATTGCCTGCTAATGCATAGTTACATGTCCCACACTGAGCTTCCCCCCCTTAGCAACCTTTACTCACTGGCCAGGTTGTCTTCTGCCTGCCATTGACCTGCATGACAGAATAGTGATTTTAGTTAAAATTCTTATTTTAGGTTTATTTTATTATCCCCCCCCCCCGATCCTGTTTGCGCGCCACTGCCCTATGCTTTAACAGGTGAGATCGGCATAAAAAAATATATTTTTTTTAAAACAATTTGCAATGCCAATGCCCTTCTACTTGGCCATTGACATGCTTCCTCAATGATATGCTGCCTTTATTCGGCGCTGTCATAGATCTGTTTTGTAGATTGCAGAAATGTACTCGGTTACTAACCAAGTACGTTTCTGCACACTGCACTCATCCTGCACGGACAGCTGCCTGCTTCCTGGATCGCATATTACCCTCATTTGCATGGTTTTCCCCTGCAAATGAGGGTAATTTGCATACATGAGCTCAGTCCGTGCAGGATTAGTCTAAAAGCTCACATGCACGTCCCGGGAGCTCATTCCTGGATCGCATGTCGGCCATATTGCCGAAAATAGCTCTTAAACTAATCATGCACATTCTACAGGGCTTTGTAAATCCAGGCAAGGATGTCTGAGTTCATAAGTGAGGCACTACAAAGGGTGTATGAGGGTGACATGCTGTGCTGTTATTGTAAGAATTGTATACTGACAATATATGCATTACTCAGCCAGCAGTAATGTAGTGTTCCATACCCTGAATATAGCAGGACTTTGGACAGTGGCCATTAAGGATGGATAAATATTGCTTGCAGGTTGCAGCTATACAAACTTGATGTATCATGCCTTAGTGACGTCTAGTAGTCAAAAGCTATTAAGTTTCAACTGCTCTGTTTAACACACCCTGTATATAATAGTACAGTGGCCATCAGGTGGCATTAGGTGCTACATGCCGCTACATTAGCATGGTGTACCATGAGTATAACAATATATCTGCGATAAACAGAGCTTGCATTCCAGAAGGGAGCCATTTTTGCGATGTTCAGATGGGAAGGATGTTTAGTGTTACAGAAGTGTGTGTGTGTGCTGCAGGGTAAAAAGAGCCTAAAGTCCATAGCCACCACCTCTTCTGAATTTATGTCTCATATCTTTTATCTGTTCCTCATAAAATCTGTTGTTTTCAGGATTTTTGTGGCAAACAAATCACTAAAGGGTTGAATTCACTAAATAAAGACAGGTATTTGAATTTCAGACTTCATATTCTTCAGAAAATAAATGGTAACACAACACCTTTTATTCTAGCAATTTTTTAAGTTGATAAGTATTTGAAATTTGTCCCTATTTTGGGGCTGTATTCTCCCATTATTGGCTTTGTCCGTGTTTTTTGTGCTATGACATTGAGAGCTATGGTGAGAAGTGAGAACTGAATTCTGTATGACCCCATTATTGGCTTTGTCCAGGGGCAGGATTCACGAAGCCTCCGTGTAAGAGTTATAACTCATACACGGAGGCTGCAGTTAAACGTAGTGATGTCAGCATGCTCTGCATATTCATGAGAGCATGCTGAATCACACTTAAGGCCAACACGGTCCGTGTAAGACATGTGGGGGCGTGTCCGTAGGCTGAGCCCTGCAAGCGGACACGCCCCCAGAAGTGTAAAAGTGCCCAAAGTAGACACCCACAACAGAGTCCACGGAAATGTGAATAAACACAGCACAACACATGCCCCTACAGACTATTAAACATAAAAGAAATATAAATGAACATGTCATATTTTTTTTAAATTGTAAAATTGTTTAACCGTGAGTGCGCTCGTTTGCGCGGGCATGTCCGTAGTGCAGCTACAGTTAGCAGTCAATGGGAAAGCATATAAGAACTAAATATGCAAAATAAGCCAGGAAGCAATAGCGTAGCGGTAGAGATGTTGGCTGCAGAGCAGGCATTCATGGTTCGAGCCCCCACAACACCAATATTTTTTTTTTGCAAAATAAGCAGGAAACAAGTCCCTGACAAATATGTACACATAAAACCACAATATATGTAAAATGCAATGAAATAGCCCATTTATATTGAAGAAATGTGAGTTAAGAAATGAATAGAAACTGCCAGATGTGCCCATAGCTGAGCTACAGTTCAACAGAGTGAGTGTATGTGCCCGTAGATAAGCAGTGGTTTAACTGGTGCAAAATGAGTGCCCGTAGCTGAGCAGTGGTTTACCACGCTAAATATATGTGCCCCTAACTGAGCTGAGCGTAATATGTGTGCCGATAGCCAAATGAGGCTTAAACCAGTGTACCCCGTTTGCGCGGAGCTGCGCACCGCGCAAACAAGCTAACCGACGGGCAACGTTGAGCAAGCCGTATCAAAACTGCCTTTACACAGACACACCCCTCATCATGTCTAGACAGTCATGAAAAATAAAAAGCAGTGGCCAGGTTCGAACCCAGGATACTATACACCATAGTCAAGGTACAGAACCACTAAGCCATGACAGCAGTACCTAGAAATGCAATAATAGCTCATATATAGGAATGAAAACAAACTACAGCATGACAATGCAGGTTTACTGAAGTTGATACAATTCCAAAATGGCCAATCACAGATATGTGCGGGAAAAACGGACTATATAAGCCCCATAGGCGGGAATACACAGCATAAACGATTGTAGAACAGACCTGCAGGCAGAATGTCAGGATTAGGAGAGGGTAGTCGCTTTCGAGCGCAGAGGTGGGGTGTTGAGGAGTCCAGGTACATGGCCTGGCTCCTAGTCCACAATCATGAGGCCCAACTCATGCAGGGCCAGGACCTCTGGGGAGCGTACAGGGCTGAGGCGTGGGACCGGTTGGCTCATGAACTCACCAGTGCCACAGGAATTCCAAGGACAGGTGAGCAGGTCCGTCACCACCATGCGGACCTGAAAAGACGCAAGCAGGACCAACTGAACCTTTGGATCCAGGAGGCCTGGCAATCACCCAACGCCCCACCACTGAGTAAGTAACAATTAATTATGTATGTAAAAAGTTAAACTAGCTGAAATTATGGAGATGTGTATTCCAATATTACTTCATTTATATTACAGCTGCAGGTGTCCGTTCTGCGAACCGCAGAGCCTATGGCGATAGGCTGGTGCGGTTGCGCCACCAGGCAGGTCAGTAATCCACTACCAGTAACTGTAAAGAAATATAAAAGTATGACAGTCAGCAAAAGAGTGCAGTGTAGCCAGTAAGGAATAAAATCTGCAAGTAACAGTGTGAAAGTGTATGCAAGTATTGCTTGATTACAAGAGTTCCCAGCCTGTAAGTGTAAACTAAACATGAAACTGTCCAACATATATTCTGAAATAAAAATGCCCTGCCTGTAAGAAAATAGTACACAACCTGCAGCAGGATGTAAAGTATAGCTGCAGAAGATGATGAAATCACATGTGTGAAATATATCCCTGTGGAAATACTGAAACATGACAGAAGTGAGACTGCTGGAAAGGATTGTAATAACTACTGTTAAAACATGTCAATAAAGCCTAGAAGTACCATCCTGAATAGTAACATGAAAGCAAGTGAGAGAGTGTGAGAAAGTGTCAGGAATAAAGCAATACAGTAGTAATAACCCCTGAATAAAGTATACTGCAGTCAAGACAGAATTAAATGCATGTGAGACTCAGAACCAAACAGCAAAATCTGTTCAAAGTGTTGCTGCATGTGGAATGTGTACCCCAAAATCTGGATACGTTGCTCCCAGTCTGAAATACGCAGATAGGATGATTGTCTGATATACCAAACATCCACACTTGTCTACAAGTATATAAAGCAAAAGTAGCAGGACGATGTATCTGAACAAAGCTTGATATGAATGTGTATGAAGAACACTAAAATGTATATTGATGTTGCAGTAACAGTCCTATCAGCAAGGTGAAATAGTTAACATATAGGACACTGTAGTTAGAACTGTAGTGTGTATATAACTGTAGCTATTAGAAATGTACAGCATGTGTATTGGTATTCAAAGGTGTTAATATTACCTTATTTACCCCACCCTCTAACCACCTATAACCCATTCCACATGAAAATGGTATGTGCAATCACAATTAACACCCCTGGACGTTTGTCCTGTTGGGTCATATATATTTGCATGTCTGTTGATGCATCTGCCCTGTTCATACATTCACACCTGATGGCCTGTTGCCATCAATCAACCCTGCATGTTGTTGGACTGTGTATTTCTGTTCAAATTATGCATGTGTTATGCACACTGTTCAATGGTGTGAATATCTGGGTGTTTGGTTAATGGGAATACTAATGCAGGCTGTTACAACTAACTGTGAATGGTATTATATGTCACTAACCCAAACTGTCATGACATAATGCAAAACATAGAACGACAGGGAAGGCGGGTTCCAGCGGACCCACCTCTCCCACCTCAGCTGGCGAGTGCACCTGGCACTAGTGCCGAGTCCGGACCCTCCTCTGGTGGCCCTGTGCCACCTGTGGGTGGAAGCGCTGCAGGGGATGGGGCTCGCCCCCCTCTGCAAGTGTGGCCGGAGGAGATCCACCACTCACCCTCCGTAGCGTCCGGACTGTGGTGCGTAGGGAGATTCGGGACTCTGTCCTTGAGCCCCTACACCAGCTCGAGGCACGGGTGGCGCAACTAACGGGCATGCCCGTTGCCCCGCCTACACAGCCCCCAGCACAGCCCCGTCCTGGGCAGTGAAGGAACAGTGGCAACTGCCTATGGGTGGGGATATCAGTTCCACTGTTGCCATCTGTGGGCTCATGGGCTCTGCATATCCAAACCTCCATCCCCGTCAATTGTGTAACCCCCCCCACACATGTCATACACCGCCCCTGTATGCGTCTTGTTTGTCTTGTCTGTTTACCTACCCAGCCTACCTCCCCAGCTGAACCAGCTTCCTTCACCTGACATACCACTCTTACCTGAAAATAAAAAAAAAAAAAAAAGGGCACTCTGTACCCACAAAAAAATTACACCCCATACATAGCTGCCCATTCCGCACACATGTCCACTGGACATGGAACCTATCAATTACAATTGGCTGTACAACAAGTATTATTGTTGTCCTGACACCTCTCCCAGGGGTGGAAGGTTTCAAATGTCACACCAAATTACATACATATGCACAGCTGTTGCTGCTGAAGAAATGGGCAGCTATGGGCCTTACCTACATCCCTCCTGCACATCCCAAGCTTGTTTCCCTACTGTCTTACCCTCTTTGTGACCCCTTTTTCACCACTTTCCTGTCTCCCCATTTTCTTTTCTTTCAAAGAAAATAGCGCGGGTGTGCGCCAGAGTAAGCACCGTTAAGCGGTTGTAACCGGGTGTGTGCGGAGCTAACCGCTAGTGCGCATGCGTGAGCTCCGCGCAAACCAGTGCTAGCCTGGTTACATCTGCTTAAAAGTGCCTTAGTCACTGTGATTGACAGGTCCTGTACTCAGTTCAAAAGAAAAATAAACTCTCACTGTCAGTCCCGAACCCAGGACCTTGGAAACACTAGTCTGTACAACCTACCACTAAGCCATGACTCTTATACAAAAACATTGTGCTAAAATAAATATAACCCGTAAAAGTAGGGATGAATGTAAAGGGAATATAGGATGTGTAGTACACAAAGCATGTCATTTAAAATAAATGTCAAAAACAATGGATATCCATAATAGTAGTGTGTGAAAAGAAACAGCCATGCTAGTTGGCAGCCTGTAGATATTAAGGTCAGTTAAAGTACATAGATATATGTATGCATATGTACACACACACATATATATATATATATATATATATATATATATATATATATATATATATATATAAATATGTCTATATATACTTGTAGGAGTCAATGTGCATACACACTTGCTACAGGGAACATGAAAGAGGAATGGAGAATTGTGAATATACAACACAGCCTGAAGCATGAGAGAGATACTAACCTTTACAGTCACAGAACACTGTCCACAGCATACCAGCATGGTCCCCGCCCACACAATCTGAAAGGGCAACGCCTATCACACATACCCTTTTATAGCACTAACCTGAAATCACAGTGAGAACTGCAATCAGTACACAACTGGCTGTATGCAATTAGCAAATGCTGGCCTTCAATTGGTGCAGAGGCCATCACATGGACCTATGCAGATACCTACAAAAGCATCCAGTGCTAACACTCCCCACATGCAATAAATTAATTGCATTGTCTGTAAGCAGACAGAGGGAGGCCGAGAAGTGGAAGAGAGAGAGAGAGAGAGCACCCCCCAAAAAAAAACACACACTGTGACTCTCTCTAACCTGAAGCTGTCAGCAATGACAGTAATAGCAGCAGCAAGCAGAAGCTGTGGAACGCAACCAGCTGCGACAAACAGAGGTAATGCAAAGTAGCAGGTTAACAGTGTGCATACTGTGAACCCTCCAAATGTGTCATAGGTCTGTATCCATAGGTATGTCCATCTGATATGTTGTGTGTACGTAGTTCCAACAAAGGGGATGACCACACATCACATGTCAAGCAGTCATAGGCCAGGATCCTGGTAGCATGTGTCTGTGCGTTGGCCTAGCAATGGCTGTAGTGACTGCTTTGAAATGTCAGCCAGGCCCACAAGTCAGGATCAGCCCATCCCAAAGGCACACTGGCTGGGAACAAGTGTCTGCAGGTACCTGATGTCACTGCACATGCATCCCATACTGCATTACCCCATAGCGTAGCAGACCAGGCCAATTATGCATATGATGTGGTAATTCCCAGGGTCAGTCGAGGTGCCCCCTTAGTGTTGTGGGACCACTGTTGCTGTATGCCACTGTCCAGGTACATATCCTGTAGCATGGCTCAGATAAACTATCAGTGTTACATGCGGTGGTATGTCCCCTCAGAGTGCTGGTAGCACACATCCAGGGGGACCACGAGGTCACAGTGATGCTGTGTGTTCTCCTCTGCTGAGGGCGGCGCTCACCTGGACATGTGCGATGATAGGGAGGTTACATCCAGCTGTGATAAATATCCGAAAGGTGAGGGAGAGGGAGGGGGGATATGTGCACCAAACATGTCTGCAGGAATGTTGCCAATATGCGTGTGTTTGGTGAATGTTAAGTAGGTGTGGACTAACACAGAGCATATCCGAGGCATGTGGTCCGTATGTGTAACATAACTGAAGAAGGCCTTGTGGTCATCCACAGTGTTTGTGTCTATTACCCTCCCAGAGTAGGCTGTGGCTGTTGTTATGACGGACTGTAGCGTAGTACCAGTGCTGACCACAGATGCCTACCCTTAATGTGAATGTGCTCTGTCCTGCAGTAGCCTCCTGCTATTGTTATACAGTCTGCCTCTGTCTGGGGTCCACTGGACAGGATGCCTAACCGTTGTGCATAGGGTCTGGGTTAGACATGTGTGTGCAAGTGTCATGCAATCCGCAGCATGTCTGTGGTAAGCATTTGCAAAGGGGTCAGCAGTGTGGCTTGTGGCGTCCACTGGCACAGTGTGCTGCATGGATACCATCCCAGTCCCAGCAAGTGAATAACTGTCTAACCACATACATATCAATGTAGTCTACTGTACTGGTGGTGGTGGTGGGATATGTATATCCAGGCCAAGTAACGTCTGTCCACATCAGAGTAGTGGACGGTGTCCCACATACAGTACCTTGGGATGGACCCCCAGAGTGAGGTTGTGCATAGCACCTGTCAGTGTGTGCTGACCGATGGGGCATGCTACTACGTAGTGTGGAATGTGGCAGGTATTGTTGCACAGGTATTGGCTGAGCACTGATATCTGGCCATGTACCTGTGTATCCACCACGACACACACACATGCAACATATGGGAGTAGTAGTATATCACTACACATGCATATCATGTATAGTATGTGTGCCATACATTGCTGACATGGTCTGCTGATATCCTGTCTGTGTTCTCTTCCAAGGAGATGGCGCGACAGCGTAACCCCGCCTACTCAGTTGCGGAGGATGAGGAGATCCACCAGAGCCTGGTGCGGGAGTATGACATCCTGTTTTCCTGCACCAGTCAGAACCAGCAGGAGAGGGCCGCACTGTGGCAAGACCTGGTCCGTAGGGTAAATGAAATTGGCACACATAACAGGACATATGAGCAGGTACGACATCACTGCAGTGATTTAATCTGAAGTGTCCGGCAGCGTGCAGCAGATATCCACAGGCAACAGGTCGCCACAGGAGGTGGGGTGGCCACACATCCCCCCCTCACCAGACTGGAGGGGCTACTCCTAAGTGTTGTGGCTCCAGCCCCGGAACACCAACAGCAGTACACCTGCATTATGATGGAGGCTGGTTCCACACAGCAGCACGACATGGAGCATGCAGGTAAATGCCATATGTACACCTGACTGTTCTGTACACTGTATCATATGCAATATCAATGGGACAGATGTGCCCACTAACATTAATCTCATCATTTCTGCAGGTCCCTCCAGGGTTACAGAGACACAGGCCATCCATGCTGGTGAGTGTGTTTAACATAACCTATAATAGTCCTGATAATGCTAGTAACAGTAGTGTAACTCAGTAGTGCTCTGTGTGTATACTGCAGGGTGTGCATGTGTGCAAGTGTGTCAGTACCCATGTGTGCATGTGTGCAGGTGTGCCTGTGTCCAAGTGTGCATGTGTGCCTGTGTCCACGTGTGCATGTGTGCATGTGTACCTGTGTCCACGTGTGCATGTGTGCATGTGTGCCTGTGTCCACGTGTGCATGTGTGCCTGTGTCCACGTGTGCATGTGTGCATGTGTGCCTGTGTCCATGTGTGCATGTGTGCATGTGTACACGTGACCATGTGTGCATGTGTCCATGTATGCATGTGTGCATGTGTGCATGTGTCCATGTGTGCTTGTGTCCACGTGTGCATGTGTGCATGTGTCCACGTGTGCATGTGTCCACGTGTGCATGTGTGCATGTGTGCCCGTGTGCATGTGTCCATGTGTGCATGTGTGTATAAGTGCATCACTGGTAACAATGTCTGGAGAATGTAAACTGTGTTTCCTGTCTTCATCCCACAGGTTCTGGGGCTGCTCTGGTGACCTGCAGCAGGGAACCTGAATCCTGTGCCACGGCTACTGGTAATGATGATATATGTGTAATGGTACAGGAAGGTGTGTCAGGGTCTGCCATTGGTCAGCCAATTGACAGTACACAGCTGTCAACCCCATAATTGCGCACAGTCATCCTGCCTATATATCCTATGTCACCATTGTCCCTAGGTGATGGACAGGATACAGCGGGCATAGACCAGGGTAATGTAGTACCTGTGGCACATGTGTCCCCACACAGCAGCCATGGGCAGGGTCCTCCGATGGTACCACACAGACAGTTGCCCATGGGTTCTCGTGGGAGCATCCGTGGGCGTACTGCCTCTGGCCGACGTGCCCAAAGAGGTCTGTCAACCTCAGCGATGTTTCGGACTGTCATGCAGGCTCAGTCACGTATGGAAAGGTACACCAGACAGGGTCTGAGGGAGCTCAGAGCATGCCGCACAGCCATGACAGACAGTATGCGTGACATTGTGGATGCTATCCGTAACTTCACCGATGTCATAGACAGACGTTGTGGGGACATTTTACAGCAGTTCCACAACCAGATGTCCATGAGCCAGGGCAGTGGTGGGCATCTGCGGCGTCGACGTGGCCATATGCCAGCAGCGGCAGCAGCTGGCAGTCGGCATGGACGGCAACAGGCTTGCGCACGCCCCCATAGTGCCAGCAGCAGCCCCAGCAATGCTGGGTCTGTGCTGTCATCGGAACACCCCAAGAGACCACGTGCGCGTGGCTCTGGACAGTCCCAACAGGGACATGTGTCCAGTCAACACACTCCCGCTTCTGATGACAGTACCCCAGGCATTGTACTGGATACGGTCCGTAGCACCCCTGCCAGGCACAGGTACCGTGTCCGTGCACACAGACACTGATCTGTATGGCCTGCCAGGTGCAGTCTGTGGCTGTCCACAAACCCCTGTATATGGCAGCCATGAGGTGGAACTGTGTGCGTGCATACACACATGCGGAATGTTAACACTTAGTGCAACCACATACACGCACACACTGCAGCAACACTGGCCCACCCTGTACTGCTGCCCCTCACCAACACACATACACACACATGTCAATTGGTGGTATCAGTGGCTGACTCAGGCATACCTAATCCACACCCTGTGCATATGATGACACTGTGCCACCTCCTGCAATCTCCAACATCATTGCGGGAACAGGTAAACACGTTGCTGATGCACAGGGTGACTACATAGACGTGTATTAGTAGTATCATGTTGGTAACAGTACAGTGTGCTGCTATGACTGTGTGTGTACCCCAGCATGCCTGCTGTAGTAACTGTATGAATGTCCTGAATTGTTATCTGCACCCATAGTACATACCAAAGCATAACAGCTGCACATAATTGCATGCCGGTGGTAAGGTTGTCAACAGATAGCCGCATACATGGGTAGCACAGGGGGAAAGCTAACGCAAGTAGTGATATGCAATGGTGGACATGTACAGTAATGGTGTCAAGATACCCACAACAACTATGCCATGTGTATGTTCACGCATCTAGATATGTGTGCAGTACCAATGTTGTCCAGACCACAAATAAGTATGACATAATAACGGTTCCACCATGGCCATCTGTGCTGCGTATTCCTGGGTACATGTTGACAGTGCCTACATATATGCATTGTGAATTACTGTTATTGTTACCCCTTCTTTGTTGTATGATGCAGTACTTCCAGCCCTGTGTACTGTAGCCTTGTTTGCATGCATGTTCGCCTGGGGTCCCCTGGAACACTGCTTACACCTGCAATGCAGGGTTACAGTGCTTCTGTAGACTGCTAGTGACATCTGCATAGCGTACCATATGTATGTCAACCTTACACATGACAGAACGTCACTGTCTGTCCTGTAAGCATGTAAGTAGCCTGTGACACATTGCACACGTCTTACCCGGCATATACCCACGTGTGTAGTCATATATGTCAGTGCTATGAGACAGAGGCAGTCCACCCACACATACACACCTTCAGTATGTTGTTCCCCATTGGCCCTATGTGTTGGTACACACCATGGCAATCACACTACTAGGGTGGCATGTCCAAAGGTAACCTGTGAATCACCTCTATGGTCCAGTCGTGGTTTATGTGGGTCATGTGTCATTGTCACAGCTGCCACATGTATGCAGTCAGCCATCACCCTTGGCCAGGTATATACAACACATGTGTGGGATGCCACCACACAGCCAATCTGGGGACTGGTCTCTCTGAACCCAGTGATGCCATACCCTGTCAGGTGGCATGTCAGATATACTACGTACAGGACAAACGTCAAACCCAATCCCTGCTGCTACTAATGATAATACCCCTGAAGATGTTCCTGATAGCTTTGACCAGTCCTTTACTGAGACAGTGTAGGCCCTAGCTTGCCATCTACCTCCTAGCTCCCCTGGTCCTGAAAGCAGCACCCCTAGAAAACTACTTGCGTCCAGCTGCCAACCAGTCGCCACTTCACTCCTCCGTACCTTGGTTGTAACAGTGAAACCCACTACACTGTGTGCCGATCAACACCTTGCCAAGTACCTATCAAAACCAGATGATGCTATTGCTTACCCCGTCTCAAAGGTAATCAGAGGTACTATGTTAGAATCGAACTTTCCCACCATCTGGGAAATGTCATATGTAATCCCACTTCACACAGGAGGCAGCTCTACTGACGTCTCCACTGATAGGCCAATAGCTGTACACTCTCCACATGCAGAGATTATGGTGACTTTCGTCATAGACAAGTCATGCACCACCTAGTCCAAACTCGCATTATGGCAGACACTCAGCATGGCGTACGTCCTCATCACAGCAGTCCGTCAGGCCTCCTAGCCTTTACTAACACCATAAGCCATACTTGCAACATCAATGATGTATCCACAGCCCTCTTTTTGGATAACTCAAAGGCATACGATATGGTTGATCACCAACTTGGACTCCACACCCTGCACAGACTGTCTAGATACTGGAGCCTTCCAATGGTGTCAATCCTACCTGCATGGTCAACAGCAGGCCGGCCTCTGGCAGACCAAACCCTCTAACCGTCTACCTAACACCCACAGAGTACCACAAGGCTCTATGCTACGGACCTTGCTGTCCTCCATCGTCATTAACGACCATTATACTGTCATCCCAAAGGCCAGCTGTATCTAATGTGCTGTATACTCTACTCTGATCTGCTCAGCCACATCTCCAGTAGAGTTATGTTCAGCTACCCAGACCACCTGTAATACAATAGCAAACTGGCTTTCTGAACATCGTCTGATCCTAAATCCCAATCAAACTGAATTGCTGTTATTCCACACACACGTAGGTCTACCACGTTCACTGTTACCATAACATCAACTGATGGCACAATAATCTACCCTGACCCATCTCAACAACTATTAGGTGTCATCATAGACAATAACCTCATATGTGACATACATGTTAACCAGATTAGCCAAGCCATCAATAGAAAGCTAGGGTCACTGTACAGAATTAAAGCCTTCCTAGCCCCTCCAGCTAAAGGTGCCATAGCTCGCTCACACCTTGTTGCAGCCCTTCTGTATGCATCCCCTCTACTCTCACATATGAACAAGACTGTCCTTAACAAGCACTGGATTTGCTACATCCACATTGCCAGGTTTGCCACTGGCCCGCCTGTTAGGACACATCATTGCATCAATCTAAATCAGCTTGGTTGGCTAGCAATACCCAGCCTAATACAGTATAACCAACTGATTATGGCCTATAAAATCCTGTATAGTCCAGACAATACTCCTGCACTTAAATTACAATCACCCCCTATAACAATCCTAGACCGCTTCGATCCTCTAACATTGTACTACTTCGAACTAGCGAGTCTATTAACACAGCTGGTGATTCTCTCTTTGCAAATCCTGTACGTAGATCCTGGAACCCACTTCCAGCTGATATTACCCTAATGTCCACCTTAGGTCATTTAACAGTAGACCCAAACAACATTTGTCATGTAACTGGCTATGTCAGTGTATCAGGCCTGGCTAACTCGGATGTGTAACCTGTGTGAACCACTGTACTGTGTAAATACAATTTAATTCTGGCTTGTGCTCAGGTCTAACATTAACCTGTGGAACATGTTGGATCTGCTTACTTATGTAATCTCTGTAAATAATCTGTTTGTACTATGTCATGCTAGTATTCTGTAATGCTGTATCTGCTACCCTCGTAGCTTGTCTCCACGGGCCTACCCTGGGAATGGACATGCATCCAGTTGGGCTATCCCAGTCAACATATGTAGGAAAGATAAATAAAGCAATACATGATATTACAATTACGACAATACCAGTCAGACATTGCCACACACTCACAGCATGCTGAACACACTGGGGCATACGTGGGGACTCAGACTAGCAGCCTGCCTGTGCATCACACACCTCCGCAGCTGGCACACAGGCATATGTTCCGTCAGAACAGAGCACATGCCACACATGGCACGCACATCCCCTGTGCCACACACCCACAGCCTGTAGGGCTACACAACACACCTGCTACAGACGTGTCAGGTACCTGTCATGTGTGTTGCACTGGTGTCCCGCTCAACAGGCTGTATCTGGTGAAGGGCATGGTGATATGACTCAGGGGCACTATGGTCCACCACAGCACACATGCATACAGGTCAGACAGAGGCATGGACAGATATGACTCACTCATTGACCATGCCAGTGTGGCTGCCTGGGACATACCTCCCTGGATTACATGATAGGGAACATAGAATGGATCTCTCAGCATGTGGCACAGGCCAGTATGAGCCTGATGTTGATTGCCAACATACTCTCCCCAGGTATTCTACCACTATATGTGGGAAGGCTGTTGTATGTCTACATTATGCTCAGTCTCCACTGTCATTCATAGGGTATCCACTGGCTGTCAACGTCTGCTTACATGCTAGGGAAGCCACATTGATGTTCACGGGTCATCTTGCACGTGACACACATGGCCCGATGTATAATGGCATGGCTCCTTGGTACACACATACTGCCTTATGCTGCAGGACATGGTTTACATAGTGACCTCCGTGGGTATCACACAGGTTAGGACACTAACAGTGCTGCTACACAACTACAGGAGTGTACACCGGAGGATGCATGCACCGGACACTGCCCTCAGCACGGTGAACTGCAGTGTCTGTGCAGTACCAGATGCATGATTCATGGCTCACAGGTGTTACCCATCACTGACAGGTTATGCCCCTTACCATGCCTGTCGTCCCCTACACATGTACCACACATGGATAGGGGTGTGGTATCCCAAGTTAACACAGATACACACACCTCCAGGTTGTTGGCATAGCACAAACCATCAGGGCCTACTCAGGTGCAGCTGACAGTGTGTCGGACTGCCATCTGGTTCATAGCATGGCACACACAACCCTCACATACACAGGAAGACCACCTATCCTCCATAACAACACCGGCAATATGACAGTCCCATGAACTGTGTTTATAAGGCCATACTGCATCCAGCCGAACATTGTGTGTGAGCATTACTGTAGCTACAACACTCTAGCTGAAGAGTTCACAGCATGTGGTCACCGAAATGCAGTGGAATGACATGTTACCACTACCACAACAGGTGGGAACATACAGCACCTGTACATTGACTACATGTACACTATATGGGCCAGACCAGATGTGTATCCCCTGCTGTAGGTCTTTCACCATAGACACCCACACTGTATAGGGACATACCACATGCGGACCCTGCACACTAGGACACACAGTCATATTGGCATACATTGCTAATACCATTTATCCACACAAAGCATGTGTCAGACATGGTAACTACTGCAGGTCACAGGTATTTCTGTGTATGTGTCACACACATACATCATGTGTGCAATGCCATTGCTGGGTTAGGCGATGGCATGCATTGGTATGTACAAACACCTGCACAAGGTCATACTGTGTGACACAACCACACGTGATAGTTGTGGGTTACCCAAACATGCCTATCTGTACTCTGACGATGGTAATAGACACAGTAGCAGAGCACACTATTGGCATTACTAGCCAACCAGCCCTGTCTGGCTGTGCTGATAGTGTGGTGGCATCCCCTGTGTTTACTGGTGGGGTATGCAGCATCTGGTGTATAATAGTATTTGCCAAAAGGATCTGTTCCCTCACACTTGCATTTACACACACCCTACTACCCCCACACACATGCAAACTTGCCATATGCAGGATTCATTCCCCTACCTACCTATGTCATGACACGTGAGAGGGACGCATTAGCAAAGCGCACTGTTCAGTTTACTAGATAGTTCCTCATCTCTGGCTATACTTAGAGGGTGCTGACAACATCAGTACTTTGAAAGGGTAATGTGCATCAGGTAGTGTGATCTCCTGATTGCCAGAACTAACATGTTTTTCATACGGAAATGCACACACACAAACTCCCCACATCCAAACACACACACATGCCATTTACAGGTTTCAAATTCCTACCTAACTACATTACGATACTCGGGAGAGACACATTAGCAGAGTGCGCTATTCACATTACTGGGAGGCTTCCCTTCCCCTGCTGTACTTATAGGGTGCTGACATCATCTGTGTTAAGAAAGGGGCGTCTGCATCCTGTAGTGTGTTCTCCCAGTTGGCAAAAGGAACATTTCCCTCATACATATCTGCACACACACAAAAACTCCCCCCCCTTCCAAACACACACACTTGGCATCTGCAGGATTCAAACCACTACCGAACTTTGTTATGACACATGAGACGGATGCATTAGCAGCGTGCGCTATTCGCATTACTGGGAGGCTTCCTTTCTCCTGCTATACTTATAGGATGCTGACATCATCTGTGTTAAGAAAGGGGCGTGTGCATCCTGTAGTGTGTTCTCCCAGTTGGCTAAAGGAACATTTCCCTCTCACAGCCTTTCACACACACAAACCCCACTCACCCACACACATACTGAGCATTTGCAGGATTCGACCCCCTACCTAACTATATTATGACACTTGAGGGCGATGCATTAGCAGAGCGCACTATCCAATTTACTGGGCATCTGTTCTGCACCTGTAGTATTTCTAGGGTGCTGACATCTTCATTTCCACAGAGGTTTGTGGTTGTCTTACTACCTGTCAGGTGGGGGATAGCATGTATATGCATATGCAGCCACCTACATCAGGGTCAGATGTGCACATCGCACTGGCAGGTTATGTTCTATACCATGCTTTGGGACCACAGGACCTGTAACACACAACACTACCAGTCCAGCACACCACACCCACATCCAGGACACACACCTAGCTTCCCTGGGAACAGTGCCAGGATATGCAGGTATTCACATACACCATTCCAGTTGTTAACATCAGGTACAGGCATATTGTGTGAGAACTACTCAGGCCTCTACCACTTTACCCTACCACCACTACAATTTGTGGGTCCATGTGCTATGGCAGAACCACACACCACAGCCACATGGGTTAATACATATTGCACATGTCCATCTGCAACGTGGGTACCCACTGTTCCACACCAGAGGTAGACCACCATTGTTGATACCTGCCCATGTCCACCTTTCCCTGGACATCCATATCCCATCTCCACCCCCAGGCAAGGTTGTCACTGCACACAGACTGTGTTTAGCACAAGCAGACTCTACACTTGTGTAGACTGGGGTGGATGACTTCAGAGGACCCATGCTGGAGGACTATACTGGCCACGCAGCATATTCCTTGACACTTGCATCCTATGAGCATGTGTACAGTTTGCATTGGTCATTCAGATATTGGCAAAGGCTCTTGCTACCCCCATAGTGCCTATGTTAGGCAGGGCTCAAATGACAAACCCACCTTCATAGGTATCACAAGGGATACGAAACTAAGAGCAATGCTACCCAACGCCAGATATCTAAACCTCCAGATGCATGCACACAAAACACTCCTTGGCATGGAAAACATCGATATCTGTGCAGTTACAGATGCCTGGTTCAGGGCTACTGAGAGCACACCAGCACTACCAGGTTTAACCCGGTTGATTTCTTTGAAACAGTCACCAAGGCCATTGACGAGGGGAAGGTGGTTCACACAGCCTACCTGGACCTTGCAGAAGCCGTCACAACAATACCCCACTTGGCCATTCTAGAGAAGGTCACCAGCTTAAATATAAGGCCCTATGTCACTAGATGGATTGCACAGTGGCTCAAGGACAGATACCACATGGTTAGTATTGCTGGAGCCATGCCAGACCCCACAACAGTTACGGGTTGTGTCCCACAAGGCTCAGTCCTGGGACCCTCTTGTTGGGTATATTTTATTGGAGGTACAGGCCAACACGGACGGACTGTGGCTGTCCAAATATGCAGATGACTGCAAACAGGCCACCATAATCGCCTCTTCAGCGGACACAAGCATCTTCCAAAGGGGCATCATAGCAACAGACAACTTGTGCCAGAACCATGGCCTTCTGCTGAACAGTGTTTAGAAAGGGGAATGTGCATCCTGTAGTCTGTTCACATAGTTGACAAAAGGGACATTGCCCTCACACACACTACCCCCTTCAGACAATCACACACACTTGTCATTCACAGGATTCAAACCCCTACCTAACTATGTGATGACACTTGAGACAGATGCATTAGCGGAGCACGCTATTCGCATTACGGGGAGGTTTTTTTCTCATGCTGTACTTATTGGGTGCTGACACCATCGGTGTTTAGAAAGGGAATGTGCATCCTGTAGTGCGTTTTCCTATTTGCCAAAAGGTACATTTCCCTCACGCACACAAACCCCCCTCAGACAAACACTCACACTTGCCATTCACAGGATTCAAACCCCTACCTAACTATGTTATGACACTTGAGACAGATGCATTAGCAGAGCACGCTATTCACATTATTGGGAGGTTTCTTTTCTCATGCTGTACTTATTGGGTGCTGACACCATCGGTGTTTAGAAAGGGAATGTGCATCCTGTAGTGTGTTTTCCTATTTGCCAAAAGGGACATTTCCCTCACACACACAAACCCCCCTCAGACAAACACACACACTTGCCATTCACAGGATTCAAACCCCTGTCTAACTATGTTATGACACTTAAGACAGACGCATTAGCAGAGCGTGCTATTCGCATTACTGGGAGGTTTCTTTTCTCCTGCTGTACTTATTGGGTGCTGACATCATTGGTGTTTAGAAAGGGAATGTGCATCCTGTAGTGTGTTTTCCTATTTGCCAAAAGGGACATTTCTCTCCCACAGACTTACACACACACCAACCCCACTCACACACACACTGAGCATGTGCAGGATTTGCAACCCCTACCTAACTATGTTATGACACTTGAGACGGACGCATTAGCAGAGCGCGCTATTCGGATTATTGGGAAGCTTCTTTTCTCTTGCTGTACTTATTGGGTGCTGACATCATTGGTGTTTAGAAAGGGAATGTGCATCCCATAGTGTGTTTTCCTATTTGCCAAAAGGGACATTTCTCTCCCACAAACTTACACACACACCAACCCCACTCACACACACACACACTAAACATTTGCAGGATTTGACACCCCTACCTATGTTATGCCACTTGAGATGGACGCATTAGCAAAGCACGCTATTCGGATTACTGGGAAACATCTGTTCTCCTGCTGTACTTATTGGGTGCTGACATCATTGGTGTTTAGAAAGGGAATGTGCATCCTGTAGTGTGTTTCCCTATTTGCCAAAAGGGACATTTCTCTCCCACAGCCTTACACACACACCAACCCCACTCACACACACAGTGAGCATTTGCAGGATTTGACACCCCTACCTAACAATGTTATGACATTTGAGATGGACGCATTAGCAGAGCGCGCTATTCGGATTACTGGGAAGCTTCTTTTCTCCTGCTGTACTTATTGGGTGCTGACATCATTGGTGTTTAGAAAGGGAATGTGCATCCTGTAGTGTGTTTCCCTATTTGCCAAAAGGGACATTTCTCTCCCACAGACTTACACACATACCAACCCCACTCACACACACTAAGCATTTGCAGGATTTGAAACCCCTGCCTAACTATGTTATGACATTTGAAACGGACGCATTAGCGGAGCGCGCTATTCGGATTACTGGGGAGTTTCTTTTCTCCTGCTGTACTTATAGGGTGCTGACATCATCTGTGTTTAGAAAGGGGAATGTGCATCCTGTGGGGAGGCAGACACCAAGCACACTCTGGCTAAGCTGTCATTCCCTAGGGCACACAGCCTAGTGTTGACCTCTACACCCATATGTTTAATTGTGAAATGCACATTATTTGTTGCTGATAGACTGTTTGCACATCTTTATTGCCATAGCATTCCCTGTTTGTATGAACAACTTGTGCATCTGTGGAAGATGTTTGCATCTGGGAGGGATCCACTATATCACGTATGTCTCTGTAGTCATTTAGCTGTGTGCACTGGGCAGACTGCTATAATGTGGTTGGTTCCTGGAATACAACATAACAATACCAGCTATGTGTGTCCAACTGCTACACGGATTTGGCCTAAGTGTGTGAGCATGCCCAGTTCAGCCTTCCCATGGCATGTTGTCAATGTGTGTGAGCATGCCCAGTGTGAGCATTCCATATGTTGGACTCTGCAGCCCACCACATTTGTGGATGAGTGTGAACTTCAACAACTATCACCCGTTTATGGTTGTGTGTTGTGTGTCATGTTGTGTAGTTACGGTACAACTGCTTTGTGTGTGAACACAACAGGGTTATACTGTGCCTGCAGTGTTTGCATGGGATACTTTGCATACAGTTGTCAACATCCTTTCACACTGACCTAACACTGTAGTACTGTATAGTGTACTGGTAGTACTTTGACTGTGGTGGGCAGTATCCTAGGCTTTACTGCTATCACTGCTTTACATTTCGATAGTGGGCACAACAGCCTGGTTACGGGCCAGTTGTGTACATCTGACCATGTTGCATTCTGTTCAGATATGAACTACTTAAACCAGGCTTGTCCAACATTGGTAGTGTATTCCACAACATAGGTGTACATTTGCAAACACTAGCGATGTGCCCTAGTCCATGTGTAATGCTATTTGGAGAGTATGTTTGTCCTTCAACACACATTGTACGTGGAGTTTGCCATGACATATGTCATGGTTAGTATACTGCGCCTCTGTCTACCTGTGACATGACAGTGGTATCCGATAAATCTACCATCTCCCATCCACTCATCAGGGTTCCTATTGAGGAAGATTGATATGTGACTCTATGGGTAACCTGTGCTGGGGGTGGTGTCTGTGTTATGGAGCACGCAGTACAGCTTGTCCTATGTAAGTCAGTGCTGGGGTTCAGGTCTCTCATGTGCATAGCTCACTGCCATTCAGATTGTACAAGGTGCAGCATGTTCATTGATGCCAGCGACACAGGCAACACATGGCATCTGTGCAAGCTCTTTGATACTCCTGATGAGGTACTGTTGGGGACTTTACAGTTGATGGAGGTGTCTGCTGAGGTACATCCCACAGGGGCTATTGTAGTCAATTGTACCGCTGATGAAGGATGACTGCAGAGCCACGATGACCTCCCCTTATCTAGATCTGACAGCCTTTGTGATTAGGTGGGTATATGGTATGTTCCTGTAAACACTACAGCACATGTTTGTCCAATGCAGGATACCTATCACCTTGTGTCCCCAGGTCTCTCATTACATGTTAACTACATAATGGGTTCACACCTATGTGGAAATTGGTGGGCACTTACTGTATATCCACAGGGGTTGACTATACACATTTCTGCACTTAGCTTGCTGACATGGCTATGGCACCAGTTGTCTGTTTCTATGTGGCCCTTTTGTGGGATGCTTGTGTCAGCTGGTGGATCATATGTGGTGAGCAGTTTGTAGTCCTCTGCAGACATGTTCGGACACAGTCCTTCCATGTTTGCCTGTACCTATGGGACATATATACCAGACGAGGGAGATCCCAGGACAAAGCCTTGTGGGATGCCAGTTATATCTGGTTTGTAGTCTGACATGGCTGCAGCATGTCTGACCATGTCTGTTCTGTCCTTGGTCTGGTTTGCAACCCCTCTACTGACATGTGGGTTTATATTTAAGCTGGTGAGCCTATCTATAATGAACACATAGGGTATTGTATAGAAGCCTTTGCAAGGTCCAGATACACTGTGTGGAGCACATTGCCCTCATCAATGACCTTAATGGCTGTTTCAATTGAGTCAAACATGGTTAGGGGCAGGATCTGCACTTGGGAAGGCCACACTGGGTTGGGTCCGGTGTCAGTAGGTCCCCAATATCTTTATGTCTGTGGTACATGCTGATCCTTTCCATAGCTGTGCAAACCGAGCTTCTCAGGATTCTGGGGTAGTAGTGTTCAGTATCCATTCAGGCAACACCTTTGTTGAGAAGGACCACTGTTGTTGTACACTGCTCTTTGGGTACATATTCTGTGGTAAGGCTGACATTGAGCAGTAGTGTGGTTTGGCATTCCATTCATCTTGGAGTCCATGTTGCACTAAGCCCAGGACAACATCTCATACCATTGCTGCTGTGTGTTTTGCTTTGTAGATGTTAGCTGTTACCTCAGCATCTGCAATGTCAGGGGGCCAGCAGTCTTCTGGGATAGATTTTCTGCATTCGGGGGGGGGGGGGTTTGCACTGCACCTGTCAGGATGTATGTTGGCAATATGTGTGTGTGTTTGTGATATTTGTGTGATTCAGGGCATATCTGTGAATTCCCAACATGGTTCCTACCTTCAGTTGTGAAAGCCTTGGGATTATCCTTAGTGTCCTGTACAATTTGTATCTTCATAGGTTCATAGGGTCATACTAGGCTATCCACCCTGGGCATTTGTTAGCCTAGCCAGAGTGTGTGTGGCTTTTGACACCCCTTGCTATGTGCATATTATGGCTATTTATGTTTTGCTTGGCTGTGCCTCTGTCTGGACATGACACAGTGAAGACCCCCAGTGTAACTCTACAATCATCCATCCACTTGGCAAGATTCCTGTTGAAGAGTGTCAGTGAGGGCTCTGCCTAACATGGAATGGGATTCTGGTCCAGGGTGTGGGGAGCCTCTGGATTATGTATCTGTCCCACCAGCACATCCTATTTCATTATTTGTTGAGGTTGACATCTCTCCCTCTCACAGCTCCGATGGATTTGTGTTTTCTGAGGTGGAGCATGTCCATTACTCCTGTGTTGGGCATGGCCTCCTACAACAGGCATGCAATGCCTCTGTGTAGGCAGTATGTGACTGGATTCAGCTGGGGTGTCTACAGCCAGGCAGCATATGACATATATTTGTGACCCTTTATCCTCTTGGTGAGGTACCTTTGAGGTCTTTCTAACTGCTGCAGGTGTCAGGTAAGGTACATCCCATATGAGGCATTGTACTGGATTATGGGTGTGATTGGAGAAAAGTATGGGGGCACAATGACCTCTGTTGCCGTAGATGTGACTCCTTTCCTGCTACGGTGTCAAATGTAGACAGTCTTCCTAGCCACATTGGCAATGTGGGTGTCACATAACAGGTTACTGTCCACTTGTGTCCCTAGGTCCCTGGTTACTCTTTCTATACATACTGGTTTACCACCTATGTGGTAATTAGTGGTACCTTGTTTGTTATTTGGTGGGACATTCATACTGTCCATTGTCTTCAGGACAGCTGGGTGGGGTTATTGTGTGTGAGAGTGCGGTCTGTAGCATGCTACAGACTGCACAGCAGTCTTGCCTACAGTTAGTTGCACATGTGTGAACTCCAATGCCTTGTGCATTGTCAGTTACCTGGACGTATGGGTGTCTGTGCTGACTATGGATACTCACCCTCCTTTTATGTTTCGCTCCAGGTTTTGGGGCCATGACACATGATACGTGGTATAACCTGGTAGTGCTGGTGTGCTGTCAGGAGGCTTGCAGCAGGTTTCTGTCACTGCACAGACATCGATGTTCTCCATTCTGGGGATGGCCTCGGGAGCATGCATATTGGGGTGTACCCATCTGGCATTGGTCAGCATTTCCCTTATGTTTCTTCCCACTTATGTTTTCTAGGGTGGTGGGTCAGTCTTTTCAGCCTTGCCTACAAAAGGCTCTATGGAGGTGGCAAAGGCCTTATCCAATATTTAGATGCCCAGGGGTAACAGGTGCAGGCCATCCCAAGGACAGCTGTGTGGCTTGTCAAGCATGACATCCCAAGCGGACAGACATTGCATCCCCTTGGAATAACACCAGTAAGTGTGCCACTTGCTATGACTGATCATTCCATGTTTGTACTGTGGCATTACTCTTGGTAAGGGTAGGATGCTGCGAACGGTGAGTGTCATACCGGCCTGGACTACATAATCAGATAGCTCATCTATGTCTCTTTTCATGTAGTCTAGGGCGGTACATCTCAGGACATTCACACCAGCATGGACTATGACTGCATCATATTTCTACTTGCTTTGGAGTGACCTACATACTTCTGTTATGTGGCATATTGTGGCAGCCTACAGGCAGCTTACTGTACCCTTTCCCTTGTTCAGTCTGGTGTGCGGGACAGCAGTGTGTCTGACTATGGAGTCACCTATTACAACTGTATCAGGCATGTTGTTTCTCCTTCTGGCTTGTGACTGTTTGGCACACCAGCTTTGTGTGCTATGTGTTGCATGTGCTATGTTTGGAGGCTGTTTGATTGGGTGTCTGCTTTAGAGGCCTCTGTTGGTGTGCTGTGTTTGTAATTTGTGCCTCCGGGAATGTTTGTCTGTGTTTATGTGTTTGGTTTGCAGTTGTGATAGGTCTATGTGGGACTGTGTTTGTGGTGTGTGTGGTTACCTTCTCCTACTGACTTGTTTTGGGAGTACTGAGTTGAGGGAGCTCAGCCTCCAGTTTGGATGGATGGTTGCATCTCTCACATATGTTTGTATTTCTTGGGTGGTGTTGGGGGTTGTCTGTGTACTTGGGGCAGGTGTGACATTGCCTCAGGATTCACAGATTCCACTTGTTGTGGCTGGCCTTAGTGGATTGCATGTGTGGACAGATTTTATTGCCATACTACTGATCAGTGATTACTTCATTGTTCATGTTTGCTCTATCATGTAGTAGCTTCCTCATTCTCTTGCATGTTTTGGTTATGGCTGGTGTCCACCATGCCAGATTTAGGCACTGTGTCTTGTTTTAATTTAGGACTGCATAATCCAAGCATTCCTGGCAGTGTTCATGGAATGGCTGTATTATAGGTTCTGAGGTGTGGCCCATATTTTGCACCTGCACGGGACCTTTAATGTATTCCACATCAGTTTGGAGGAGTGCAGATATTGCTTAACACATGTTTTCCACTGTGGTTTCCCGGCCAGGGACTGTGGTCAGGATTTGTATATCCAGTGTGATTACTCTATGGTCTGGTTTTACCAGTGAGCAATACACTTCTCATCTTGACATCCAGTACCCATGTTGCTGATTATCACATCCAGTATGCTTACCCCTCTTGTGGGAGTGGTACATTGTTCCTGGGCCTTTTGGTTTGTGGATTCTATGAACCTTTGTCCGACACTGTTGGAGCTAGTATAATGCTCCCAGTCTATGTCTGGGTATTTGCAGTCACCCAATATAATGTGGGTTGGAGGACTTGATATATTCATGTTTTCCAGCATAGGCCGGATGCAGTTCCTGGTGTTGGGACAGTAGCCTGTAGCAGGCTATAAACTGGGGGGCAGTTTTAGCCACTGTTACTTGAGCATGGCTAGTCCATGCTGCTTTTTGTTGTGGTACTGACATGGGGGTGTGGTTATCCTTGACAATTCTTGCTAGTCACCCTCCTTTTGTAGCTTGTTCCAAGTTCTGAGGCTGTACAGCACAGTATGAGGTGTAACCTGGTAGTGTTAGGGTGCTGTTGTGAGCCTTGCCTCAGTTTTCTGTTACAGCACAGTTATCAACATTCTCCATACTGGGTGAGTTTAGACTGCATGCATCTTGCTGTTTCAACTTATCCCTTATCTTATTCTTATCCCTTCTGGTACCTATGGAGATAGGTTTGTGTTTTGAGCCTTACCTATTCAGGGCGCACTGTGGGTGACAACAGCCTTTGCCAGTATCCATACGGCCTGCACTGATAGGTGCACGCCAGTCCTAGCAGGTGGTGCATCATGTCATGCTCAGCATGTCATCCCAGACTGGCACACATTGGGTCCCCTTCGACTAACTGTGATACTTCAGTCAATTGTTGCACTTGATCATCTTGTTGTCATGTTGTGGCATGATGCTTGGTGAGGGTAGGATGTTAGTCAGGGTCCTCAGGTGTGCATATAGTACTTGGTGTTACATTACTTAACACATAGCATTCATGCCTCAGGTGGTGCAGTAGGGCTGCCTCTGTCGGATGCGCATATTACACTTCCCTGTACATGTTTGAGAGCAGGTTGTGACACGTTAGGCATCCCTGTTACTATATGAGTGAGTCAGAGAGGGGTATCATTCCCAAGGTTCCTACTGAGCCACTGTATGTGCTATGCGTTGCCTCTTTGCCAAGGCCAGGGCATACTGGGCACGCCTCCTTCTGCCTACTGGGGCAGGCTCAGGTTGTTCCTCCTCCGAGTCACGCTCTGCCTGTGATGGCCTTGGCAATGGTGGGGGGCTTTTTGGCCCGGCCCTATGCTGGTCCTGCTGCAGCTGTTTTCGCAAGATCATATTATGTAGCATAGCACATACCATGACAATTTGGGTACATGTAGTTGGTGTGTACTGCAAGGCTCCACCAGATGTGTCCAGACACCGGAACCGTGACTTGAGCAGCCCAAACACACGCTCTATCACATTACGTGTTTGTGCGTGTGCCTCATTATGGCGTTCCTGTTCAGGTGTGTGTGTGCGTTTCTGATGGGTGTCATCAGCCATGGCTCCAGTGCATAACCTGCATCCCCCACTAGGTGTCCATGTGGGATGTCCCCATTGGCAAATGTCTGGTACAGCTGCGTCAAATGCCAGATGTGGGAATCATGATAACTCCCAGGGCAGCCAGCACACACATTCATTATTATGCCCTGGGCATCACACACGACCTGGCAGTTGATGAAGGGGAAGCCCTTGCGGTTAATGTAGGTCCTATCCCGTTCACCGGCTGGTGCTTTGATGCATATGTGCATGCAGTCTATTGCACCCAGTACCTCAGGGTATTCCGCTATTTGCTGGAAGAGACGCATATTGCTGGCCAATACCTCACGGGCATTGGGGAAATATACATGATCACCGACATGTGCTGACATTCACTTCTATTAGCTTACTCCTGTCTTGTAGTGTCTCTTAATGAAAACATCCTGCACTACTGTTTGCAGAGTTTTAAGTTCTGGGCTGGGCTACTATTCTGCCTGTGTAATTGCCTGCTTCTAATTATTTTCACCTGCTAGCTTCAGCAGTTATCCCTGCTAGCTTCCTATTAATTCTGTTGCTTCCTTTTTCCTCTCTGTTTCCTCAGGGGGGAGCAAGTTGCATACTATCTGACACGCGCTCACAGTGGCTTACACGCACGCACACGTGCTTACACGGTTAAGGATCTACTTATTCAGGTTTAAACGCGCGTACACCCGCGCAAACACTGTTACACGTCTGCCAACAGCCTCCTACATCCTCAGACTGCCTTACACGTGCGCACACCCGCACAAACAGTGTTAAACATCTCCCAACACGCTCCCACATGCTCACACTGCCTTACACGCGTGCACACTGCCTTACTCGCGGTTCATTGCGCGCACACGTGCGCATGCACGGCCAGCAAGAAACTTTGGTATAGGTAACAGTGTACACCTTCCATTTCTTGTCTTTCCATGACTTATCTAGTGGCACACCTCTTTCCATGATCTGTGCCTGTCATCTGTCATGTTACACTGGCCTCCAATGAACTGCGTTTCTGTCTACCATTCCCCCCAGTGATGTCACCTATCTCCTACTCTATTCCTCCCCCTTTTGTATCTCTTACACTACTCAGACCGTGCTCATTTGCTATGTGACTGTGGGATTCAGTATCCTAACCCTCATTTACATGAGATTGCCTACTAATGCCTAGTTACATGTCTTAGACTCAGCTTCCCCCCTTAGCAACCACTACACGGTGGCCATGTTGGTTTTGGTCTGCTGGTCCCTGCATTGTCATTCCATGTATTGCATGAAACCCACATTTGTGGGTTTATAACCTTCTTTTTTATGGTTTTATACAGCACAGCCCGTTTGCGCGGGGCTGCGCTGGGTTTAAACATCGGCGATTGCCGAAAAAAAAAATCATATTTTTAATATTTTTGCATCGGGTTATCCTGCCAATGGCCACATATTTGGCCATTGGCATGCTGCCTGACTCATATGCAACCTTTTTTTGGAGCTGACATCGCTCCGTTGTGGATTTTGCAGAAATGTACTCAGTTGTCAACTGAGTACATTTCTGCAGCTAAAACATCTCCTACACGGACTGGTTTCTGCTTCGTGGATCGCTAATATACCTCATTTGCATACCTTTCGGATGCAAGTGAGGTATTTAGCATGTCCACGCCCAGTCCGTGTAAGAGACGTTTTAGCTGGTCTCTTACACGGAGTTTAGGGCTGTTCCTGGATCGCGAGGCTTGCATGGAGTGTTGCACGTCTCTTACACTCCATGCAAGCCTTCGTGAATCCTGCCCCAGGTTTTTTGTGCTAAGAGTTTGAGCTATGGTGAAAAGTGAGAACTGAATTCTCTAAATGGTAGCCATTTAAGTTTCAGTCTTCCTACCTTACAGGAAACTGCTGATTTGGCATAGTGTTGCTCTGACTGTAATACACAGGGTCCTAGGTTTAAGTCTTGGTAGTGAAATGCATGGTGGTAACACAACATCTTATTCTAGAAACTTTCAAAAATTATACAAGCAATGTTTAAAATGTGTCCCTGGTTTTTGGCCTTTTGTCCCCAACCCCCTCCAAAAAAAAACTGAAGTTGAAAATAAGTGCAAGAAGCTGTGCAAGATGCCTATGGCTTACATTACTGTCATATTAAATATATATATATATATATATATATATATATATATATATATATATATATATATATATATATATATATATATATCTTAGTGGGGGTGTGGAAGTAGACTTTTATGATGGAAATGTTCTGAAGTGGGCAGTTTTGTCATTATTGGTTCATGCATTTTGTTTCATTGCCTACTGGAAAAATGTTCAAACAACAAATTTAAAATGTGCTCTAACAAGTGTGCTGTATTGTACAAGAGATATAATTTAATAAAGTCAGGAAGGTATATCAAAGAACACGTGTATGTTTCTTGTTTTGTGTGCAAGAGGCCAATGATTTGAAAACAGCCCAAAGCTAATCTTCATCCACCACTGGCCAGATGCATTTTCTCTGGATGTGGTGAGAGTTTCAATGCTGTTTCAATGAATGTGAGTTTCAAGGTCAGAGAAATTTGAATGTGAGTTTCAAGGGCAGAGAAATTTTAATGTCAAGTCTATTTTCATTGTGAGACAGTTTTGCTTTGTTTAATTAGCAGATGTATATTAATATTTGCACATTGTGCTGTAAAATGTAAAAATAAAATACAAATTAATGTAGAAGTAAAGCAACATGCACACATTAGTGTTTATGGTAAATGGGGCGAAATAGCCAGGTAATGGGACATTGGAATGGCTGCAGGGAGACTCTGGTGTCATATTTTGGTTGTCTGTTCGTCAGTTTGCATTTGAAAGTTGGTATCCCACAATTCCATTGTAGTGGGCAGTGTTACATAATTATGTATATACATTTATGTTAATCAGCATACAGGTTTGTACCTATTTTTCATGGGCCTTGTCCAGATTTTTGATGATTCCAGGTTGAGAGGTATGTCGTCATTGTATCTTGCTTTATCTGTCTTGTTTGTTTGCATTTGGTTCCTCACCTACCCTACTTACCTGACCCAGACATACCTACATCCTGAACCCAACAGTCCCCTCTTACTGAATTAAAAAAATGGGCACCTGTCCCACAAACAAAATCATCACATACATAGCTCTCCCACTTTGTACACGTGTTCTTGGCAGACTTAGGTAAATAGCAGCAGCATGAATAAAGGTAGGGCTGTCACAAAACCAAGAATACAGGAATAAAACACAAGACCGACCAACACAGCTTAAAGCAGTAAAATCCACATTTAATATACATATGAACACACAATAACTGCTTAAAGTTTGCTTTCAGGAAACAGCTCACACTTCTTCCAATTGTTACGCTTAGAGAGGTGTTCTGACCAGTAATATTGGTCATTCCACGAGGGATGTCCATTGAGAGAGTAGGGGCAGGGTGAGACCTTATTTTAATACTATGGATCAATTGGCTGACATACATACAGGATTGGTTAGATCTACCACTACCATGACCTGACTACATTTGATGTATTCTAATGATGTCAGAATGGTTTGTGATATCATTAAAAAGAATTGTTCTATTTTGCAGACTGATAAAAAAATAGAGATCTGTTTGGGGAAAAGTTATTTTTATTTTAAAAATAGTAAGTCTCTGAAGTGGAACTTATTTTATCAACATAATAAGCCCATCAGGAGGCTTTCTGTCCAGATTAGCACTGTTTTATACCAGCCTTGTGCTGTATGTGGTTCATTTCTGATAAGAACATTTTTACACAGATATGAATGTACGCTATACTCCTGATTTATATGCCACTTGTAGGAGCACAGATTTAATCTATTTAGCATTTTGTAATATGTGCTCATGTTTTTATGTAGGGAAGATGGATAGGTCATTAAGAGAGCATGTATACTAGAACATTTATCGAATTATTCCTGTAATAATGGCCACACGTAAAAAACACACTCTCCAAAGCTAAGAATACAGCATCCATGGGACCAGATGACATCCCGGGCTGTGTACTACATGAACTACAAAATGATCTGGCACCTTACCTAAGGGTCATGTTTAATCATACACTCACCTCAGGCTTCGTGTCCACTGAGTGGCGCACAGCTACAGTTATCCCACTCCACAAGGGGGGATCCACCTTGGATCCCGAGAACTATTGCCCCATCAGTCTGATGAGCCTGATCTGCAATGCCATGGAACGTATTATCATGGGACTTATAAACAAAGACATTGGCAACCTTAAAACACTGGACCCCACCCAGTTTGGGTTTGTGAAGGGCCAATCTTGTCTCCTGAACCTTATTGACTTATTTGAATCAGTCTCCAGAGCCATGGACGAGGGTAAGACAGTCCACACAGCCTATCTGGACCTTGCCAAGGCCTTTGACACAATCCCCCACTCTGGAATCATAGATAAACTTACTAAACTGGGCATTAATCCCTATGTCACTCGATGGGTTGCCAACTGGCTTACTGACAGAACCCACACTGTAAAAGTAGCTGACTCCAAATCCAGCTCCAAACAAGTGACATGTGGAGTACCTCAGGGTTCAGTCCTGGGACCTCTCTTGTTTGGCATCTACTTCTCTGAGGTACAGGCCAACAATAAGGGACTCTGGCTAACAAAGTTCGCAGATGACTGCAAACTGGGAGCCATTATTGAATCCCCAAATGATGTGGATACTCTACAAAAGGGCCTTGGAAACAGATGCTTGGTGCCAGAGCCATGGGCTCAAGCTTAATGCCAAGAAATGTATAGTTATCCCCTTTGGGAAAAAACATGTACCCGTGAATTATCACATAGGTGGCAGTACACTAAACACCGAAAGTGTGAAAAGAGACTTAGGGACACAGGTGGAGAGTGGTCTCACCTTCAATAACCACATTGCCACAACAGTCACAAAATCCTTCTATGTGGCACACCTCATCACTAAGGGCTTTTCATCCAGAAAAAAGGAGGTCATTGTCCCACTGTACTCATCCCTCATTAGACCCATTATAGAATACAATGCCCCATTTGGTATGTACCTCTCAAGACATCTGCAACAACTGGAAAGGCCGCAGAAATACTTCACTAAAAGAATCACAGGCCTAAAGCAGATGCCCTATGCTGACTGCCTTAAAAAACTCCAGCTATACACTGTCACATATTGTCTACTCTGAAGCGATCTCTGCTTAACATACAAGGCCATGTCAAACCCAGAGCTGTTGTACATGCTACACTTAAAGAAATCCCAATCCCTCAGAGCCACACACTCCAGGGATCTAAATCTTGTCATCACAATGAACAAAACATGCTGGAGGGATAGGTTCCTGACCCAGAGACTCCCAAGACTCTGGAATAGACTGCCCATACATGTCAAGCAGAGTGCCTCTTTGGTCCTCTTCAAAAGGAACCTTGATGATTGGATGGGAGAAAAGAAATTCATCCCAGGGATCACGTCAGTTGCCCTGCTAGACAGGGGTCTAGGGAAATAAATAGTGTGGGAAGAAATAGCCAGGGAATTGTTGTGGCTATGCTTGTATAGGCCTTAGGGCCGATAGCCTAGTACCAACCTATGAACCTATGAATGGGAAGCTAACTACTGCTCTTACCAAACATGTTAGTGTATACAGACAACTACATATGTTTAGATTTATGGTGCTGCCATTGATTGTGAAAGATATAAGGGGAGGTGATTTTTATAATGCAACTGAGAGGACTGAAATGCTGGCTTGAATGAAGTGGTGCCTTTAAGACTGACTCTTAGATCACATGACCTCTATTATTTATTGACCCTGTTAATTGATTTTTTTGATGGGATATTGTGTAAATATGCTGTTTATTTTACACCTTGTATTCTGGTCTGATGAAGCCCTCTCAAGTGTGAAAGCACTTACAGCTTGTTTATACATATATTAATTGTCAATTTTACTGCTGTAAGCTGTGTTGGTCAGGCCTGTGTTTTATTTGTGTACACTTGACTAGGTCCAATTGGCTATAGAACATGATTATGTTTTTTATCACCACTCTCTCTGGAGGTGACAGTCTAAATTCAGCTAATATTTTGCATGTATGATCAGTTTTTATTGTTGAAGAAATGGGTTGCTATGGTTCTTTCCTACCTCCCGCCTGCACATTCCTGCATTGCTTTCCCTTTGTTCTTCGTCTTCCTTGCTCCGTATTTCACCATTTTTCTATCTACTCCATTTTATTTTAACACCTACAATCTGGTCAAAAACACATAAGTAGCAGAAAAAGCAATGGATCCCTTCACTTTTTGCCGCTATGTTTGAGCAGAGTTTCACATCCCTCACCAATGCCAAGCAACAGTGAATGGCTCTATGGTGATGCAGTTACCTCCATGCAATGCAGCTTAACCCCACTGCACTATGCCAACATACAGAAACACATGTACTATAAACAATTAAATGTCTTTGTATTATCATTGTTTTTTTTAAAGTAGTAAATACACCTGGATTAGAACCCATTACCATATGGGCTAAAAAAGAAATGTGTCATGCATTCACACCTGCTGTTACAGAGTCAGTTAAGCAGAAGGTGTGTGTCATAGACTCAATGCTAACTCGCAGACTTTAACAATGTGGCTCATATTTGTCCACTGCTTAACTACGGGCAAAAAGGGAAAGCCATGCAATTGTGTATTTCGCATGTGCAAACACTTTGCCAACCATCATGCAAACCCGCTGCTTGCTGCTCTATGGAAAACTGAATAGTATTATGTATTAGTGCTGTTTACTGTCCATTTCTTGTTTATGACATGAAATGTCATCTGGAAACATAACAAACTGAAGGCCCTATCTAGCAAAATGTCACATATTTACAATGCAGGCATGTGTTGCCTCCCCCATGCACTGCAACCCTAGTGTCTCACTACTTTTGTCACACATATATCAACTACACTACATAAATTAATATCAAATGTTGTGTGATATGCAATGTACATCAATCTGGCAACATGCAGATCTAGAACTATTGACCCATAAGCCTAAACAGCCTTATCTGCAAAGCTATAGAAGGAATCATCATAGAACTTATCCACAGAGGCATGTGTAACTTTCAACACACTTGGCCCAACCTATGTCGGTTTTGTAAAGGGTAGCTCTTGCTTATTAAACCTAGAGGACTTTTTTGTTAATGACCCCAAAGCCATGAAAGAGGGATAACAGGACATACCACCTATGCTGATTTATCCAAGGCCTTTGACTCTATCCCCCATTTAGGTATCATAGAGAAACTCTCCCATCTGGGGATTAACCCATACATTCTTAGATGGAGCCAACTGGCTCACTGACAGAATGCACATCATCAAACTTGGGGACTGCACCTCCACTACTAGACAACATAACAGTGTAATACCTGTTGTCCTGCAGCCCTGTAAAAGCCAGACTTGTGCCGTGACACTAGTGTAAGGTACTGGGTTCTGTAGTCTGTTTACTTAGATAGGAAGGGTTCTGTTCTCACTGCAGTCAAGTGTGCACGTGTGCGCACGCGTGTGTGTGTGTGTGTGGTTTTGTGTGTGTGTGTGTGTGTGTGTGTGTGTGTGTGTGTGTGTGTGTGTGTGTGTGTGTGTGTGTGTGTGTGTGTGTGTGCCTAGCCAAAGGAGCAGAAATGTGTATCCTGCAGGTACCACTCCAATACCAGGGATTGACAGTATTTTGGTATTTGCACATGCTTAGACATCCATTAGACATCCATTTCATGCAGGCCTCCAAAATCTTCTCTCCAACATGCCCTGCTGATGTCATCCACTATAAGATGTCATGCAGCCTTGTAAAAGACAGACTTGTGTTATGGTGCTAACATAAAGTACTGGGTTTTGTAGTCTGCATACTTAGATAGGTAGGGGAACAGCCCTCACTGCTGTCAACTGGTGTGTGTGTGTGTGTGTGTGTGTGTGTGTGTGTGTGTGTGTGTGTGTGTGTGTGTGTGTGTGTGCGCGCACTTCAGTGATATTACAGATAACCCTTTAACCAGCATGTTGGATACTGTTATTGCAATATTCTCTTCACGAGAAACTGCTGATTTCATTAGCTATATCTGATTTCAGGATGTGCACTATTCCCACTAGGGCAGGGTCAAAGACTGGCCTGGAGGCCAGGCAGAAGTTATCTCATCCTTTACAATACAGATTAGAGTGACATAGATTTTAGTCTATCCACATACATCATGACATGGTTTGTAGGCACTGTGTTATCTTGGT
>NC_056743.1:1630031452-1630038952 GCF_019279795.1 Protopterus annectens | reverse complement strand
TGCCCCACTACTAAGTAGGTAGCCATGGAATGCAGTATGTAAGATAAGCTAATATAGTCTAAATAATGGATAGGTATGTCTCAATATCCCTTTATTTACTCCACAGCTGCAGGTGCTCGCATTATGAATCAGCAAGCCTATGCAGATAGGCTGCTAAGGCTGCGCCACCAGGCAGGTTAGTAAATATTCTGCATGTATTGTTACATGATATATGTGAGTGAGCATGAGAAAAGTGTTTAAGCCCAATAATACAGCAATAAAATGTCCTAATTAAATCCTCTGCATGTACTGTTATATAACAAACGTCAGTGAGCCAGAAATAGAGTGTACTAACCCACCAATCAAGCTAAAATAGTTCTGGAATACTATCCCTGCATGTACTGTCATAACATATAAGTGAGCAGGCCTGAAAAAGAGTGTTGTAACCTATGAAGAAAGGTATAATATGTCCTGAATATGTCTTCCGTATGCACTGTAATAACAAGTAAAGGAGGGAGCCTGTAGAAAAGAGTGTTCAATGTAATTAATAAAGGTACAAAACTTGGAGTGTGTCTGTGTGACTTACTTTGAAATGTTGTTGTACCCTTGCAATAATAAATAGTACTGTTGTATTAGGTGCTGTCAACCCACAGTTGTGCAGTCCCATAGGAAGTGGATGAAGAAAGTGGCAGTAGCTGTGAAGTATAAAACATTCATCCCCTGAATAAATCATCTGCATGTACTGTTACATATCATAAGTCAGATAGCCAGAAATAGAGTATAGTAACCCATGAATAAAGCAAAAACATGTCTGGAATACTATCTCTGCATGCACTGTCATAGATAAAAAGTGAGTGAGCCTGTAAAACAGTCTTGTAACCTATCAATAAAGGTATAACATTTCCTGAATAGGTCTACTGTATGCAGTGTAATGTCAAATACAGGAGAGAGCCTGTAGAAAAGAGTTATAATGTAAATAAGAAAGGTAGAATACTTGCAGTGTGTATGTGTCAGTTACTCAGAAATGTTGTTGTACCCTTGCAGTGAAGAAATGTTACTCTGTTGTAGTAAGTGCTGACAACCCCCAGTAGTGCAGTCCCATGTAAAGTGGATGAAGGAAGTGCCAGTAGCTGTGAAGTATGCAACAGTCCTAAACAGTTGTGAAATGGCTGACATGCATAGGTAAATCTGGCACACGAGTAGCCTGTCAAGGTGTTCCCCAGAAATGTTAAGTGTGTTACCTGAAAAGTAGGGTTGTGTAGAAAACAAGTGAAAAAGCCATGTGAACACATCCAGATGTGCAGGTACATAAACAAGTCAATTTAATACAAGTATGTAGCAGTAACATCTGCATCCTGGACAGTTACCATGTCAGATATAGGCCAGGTATATCATGAAGTAGAAAAACCCATAACGCAATCAAATGCATGTTGCCTAGTGTAAGAATACATGTAGGGGATATACACCTGCAGTCAATAGGAATGTAGTGTACAGTTAAAGTACTAATAAGATGTTAATGGAGGTTTCTTTTTACACCATACTCCATGTGCATAAACAATGCGATTCCACACCTCAATGGGTATGTCTAATCTCATAACATTGTTGGGACATATGTCCTATTGTTATATAAAATCTGCACTTACTTTGATGCATGTCCCCTGTTAAAACACCACAATCTTGGTGGCCTGTTGCCACCAATCATCCCTGCATGCTGTTGGAATGTCCACTGTCATTCAATACATGCATGTGTTATGCTTGCTGTTCAACTGTTGTAACCCTAGTGTGTTGGGTTAATGGGAATATTACTGCATGCTGTTACAACTAACTTGGAATGCTGTTGTCTATGTTGTAATTAAACACACCTAATCACAGAACTTATGGGAAAGCCGGTCCCAGCGGACTCACCTGTCCCACCTCAGCTGGCAGTTGCACCTGGCACCAGCAGGTCTGGTGCCCAGCTCGGGCCACCCTCCTCCGTAGGTCCTGTGCCACCTTTGGGTGGAAGCACTGCAGGGGATGGGGCTCATCCCCCCCTGCAATCATGGGTGGAGAAGGGTCTCCTGTCACCCTCCGTAGGGTCCGGGTTGTGGTGCATAGGGAGATCCAGCGTTTAGTCACTGATCCCCTATGCCAGCTCGAGGCAAGAGTGGCGTGACTCATGGGTGAGCCTGTCCCTCCTATGCAGCCCAAAGCACAGCGACCTTCGGTCTGTGAAGGTCCAGTGGTGACTGCCCATGGGTGGGGATTTCAGTCCCACTGTTACCATCTGTGGGCTCATGGGCTTGCGATTTCCAAACATCCATCCCCGTCAATTGTGTTCACCCACCCCATGTGTCATACTCCGCCCCTGTATGCATCTTGTTTGTCTTGTCTGTTTACCTACCCAACCTACCTCCCCAAATATACCTACTTCCTCTACCTCACTTTCCACTCTCCCCTGAAAAAAAACAAAAAACAAAAATGCCAATCTGTACCCGAAAAAAAATTACGCCCCATACATAGCTTCCCATTTCGTGCACATGTCCATTGGACATGTACACTGATAATTCTAATTGGCAGTACAACAAACTATGTTGTCCTCACCCCTCTCTCAGGGGTGGAAGGTTTCAAATATCACTCCAAATTTTCAACATATGCACAGCTGTTGCTAGTAAAGAAATGGGCAGTTATGGACCTTCCCTACACCTGTCCTGCACATCCCGAGCTTGTTTTCCTACTATCTTTCCCTCTCTGTGCCCCCTTTTTCTCCACTTTCCTATCTCCGAATTTTCTTTTCTTTCAAAGAAATTAGCGCGGGGGTTAGCGGGAGTAAGCACTTTTAAGCAGTAGTAAGCAGGATTAAGCGAGTGTGCGCATGTGTATGCTTAGCTAAGCATCGCGCAAACCCGCAGAAACCTGATTACTACTGCTTAAAAGTGCCTTAGTCACTCTATGGCAGGGCCCTTGTTCTGCTGAGCAGCAAAATAAAAAACCTTTGCCAGTCTCGAACCCCAGATCATTGATACAATAGACTGCATGAATTACCACTAAGCCACAGCAAATATACAAACAACTTGGTTCTGAAATAAATATATCATGCATTACAATGAGGGAATGTAAATGGAAATTAGGAATGGTATAACACAAACCCTTTTCTGTGGGTCTTTACCAGCAGTGGTTGTGGAATTGCATGACATGACTGTGAAAGGAGAACCAGCCATCCTAGCAGGGAATAATGTTACAGTAGCACCTTACAAATACCACACAGTATCAGACTAGGATAAATACTGGCCACAGGAATACAGTGCAATAACCACATTTGTATAGCAGTTAATTGTGTAAGTGAGAAAAAAGTACATACTCCCATGTATCCTGTGTTAGCATTTGGAGGGGTGCATACATGTCTACACTGAGATGTGTGTACTGGAAGCAGCAACATGCAGGTAGGAGTACAACATGCATATAACTGGCTACAACCCTAGCATCAGATAAGAGACATATACCAACCTTCAGACTGACACAACAGTGTCCAGAGCAAACAAGAATGGGCCCCACCTTTGAAATCTGAAAGGGCTACACCTACCTAACTTAGCATTTTATAGCAGTGGGCTGCAATCACAATGAGTAATGCAATCACCAAACAGCAGGCTGCATGCAATTACTGAATGGTGGGCAGCAATTGGTGCAGAGGCTGTCACATGCACAAGTGCAGATACCTAGAAAAGCAGGCTGTACCTGCAGTCCACACATGCAATTATACCATTGCAGGTGCTGTGAGATAGAGAGTAAGAGAGAGAGAGAGAGAGAGAGACACGGACACATACTGAGACAGAGACAGAACAGAGTGAGAGACAGAGACCGAAGGTTAAATAGAGGGCAAAAACCCAAAACAAGCCACCAATTAAAAAAAACTACAAAACTGTAACACACAGAGCAGGAAAATACAAAGGTAAGGTATGTATGTGCTGGCATGTTGTAGATGTTCCCGAAGAGTACTCTACACACTGCAAATCATCCATGTGTGGCAGCAGTATGTATCTATCTGTATTTGCACATGTGCATAGGGCAAGGGACATACTGCAACTGTTAGTGAAGGGTGGACAGCTATCTGTCAGTGAAGGTTGATATGTGCATATATCTGTATAGGTCATAGTGTGTGGCCTAGAAGACAGCATGCAGTGCGCAGGAGTGGCCTTAGGTCAACTGGTGCCCTAGGCAAAAGGGTCCCATGGCACCCCCTACCACACTTCCTGGTGCTCCCATCCTTGTGTCCACATAAATAGTGGAAAAGCACCCCTGCTAGAGCGGTGCCCTAGGTGGCCGCCCAGTAGGCCTATGCCTAAGGCCAGCTATGGTAGTGCTGATATATGTCATGTGGTGGTTAAATGTTGTGGGACAGATTTGTCAGATCTGATAATGTTACAGACAGTGAGGCCTGCTAATGCTACAAGGGCTGAGGACACCCACATGCATTCTGCACAACACTGTGCAATGTAATCACATACCTCTACATCTCACAACAGTCGCATAAGTGATATCCCCGCCATGAAAGGTGGACTGAACATGTGCCTATATGTGCATCCATGTGTACAGCAATGGATGTGTACATGTATGTGTATAGATATGCAGATATATAATATATATATATATATATATATATATATATATATATATCTATACATATAGAGTGAGAGAGAGAGACAGAGAGACACGGGGTCATATGTACCGCAACAGGTGTGTGGTGAACAAGTCATGGACTGTAGACAAGTGTTGATACTGCAGCGCCATTCCACCTTCCCAAAACAGTGTACCCATTAACTACCACATAGGCAGAGATCTACCTAACAGTGAAGGTGTGATATGGGAACATGCGACACAGGTGGACAGTAGCCTCCACTTTGATGAAGACAGTGCCACACTACACCTGTAATCTGTCTGTGTGGTATGTGTCATGACAGCAGGTGTGTCATCTATGGAAGTATAGGGTAGAGTTCCCCTCTACACATCACAATGCCCTGTGTGGTATGTACTTCACATGACAACTACACCAGGTGAACAGGCCACAGACAGACCTCCCAAAGGGTAATACTGTCTGCAAACAGATGCCCTATGCAGACTGACTCACAAAACCACAACTACACTGTATTGCATACTGGCCACACAGAGGTAACCTCTGCCAGACATACAGAGGTATGTCACACACATAGCTGGGTGACAACCACCATGGCAACATATCACAATCCCTCGGGGATACACGCTCTAGGGCCCTAAACCTTGTCAGCTCACTAAACAGCACATGCTGGAGGGATAGGTTCCCATCTCAGATATATGCCATACACCAGAATAGACCACATAGCAATAGCAAACAAGGCTCCTCCTTAGCAGTTGTTATAAATACCCCTGATGATTGTGTGAGAGATTGTTAATACACCCCAGGAAACACCTCTGTAGTTCAGGTTGGCAGGGGCAAGTGAAATCAAAGTACATGTGTGTCAAAGGCCAGGGTAGCATATGGTTAGGCTGCCGGAGGCCCTAGGGCCAATAGCATATTACCTACCTATGACACTATGCACTCACACATGTACTTAATGCAATAGCTGCTATGTGAGGTTGAATAAGTGTAACGCTGAATGTGTGCAAGGTCTGTAAATGTGTGATAGCTTAGTGTGATGTTGTATTTGACATGGTAGTGCCTATCCTAGCTGCGAGGACAGCAACTGATGTGTAATGTACTGTTAGGCAGACATAGTACTACGACATATGATGTGACGTAGTTCTCCGTTGACGAATATGGTGTCTCATTGTAGGCTAAAGCAGTACATGTATGCTTAGTGAGTGGTAGTGCTGGTGAATCCATCATCAATATGAACTGTAGTACTACCTGAAGCTGTAGGGCTAAACAGCACAGTATGGTGTGCATTCATATTGCTTGGAAACACTGTCATGTGTGTTTCCTGTAGTCTGCACAGAGGACAGACTGCAGGCATACGGGTGTGTAAGTAGTGGCACACAGCACCGTATGGTACACAGGTAATGCTCATCTGTGTTGGCATGCAGTGGTGCATTGTATGTTTGCCTGATGTGTGTGTGATTATGCCTGTACAATGGCTGCAATCATATGTGTGTTACAGGGTTAACGTGTGTATCCAGCAACATATATAGTCTGTTACAGCAGTATGCCACCTATAGTAACAACTGGACACATCTGTTAGACAGGGCTATGGCATCAATGACTAGGGTGGTTGATTGGTACTACTGTACCTGTACTTTACATCCATTGCAATGGATTGATATACACCCCTGTCTTGAGGTTGTGCAATGTGTCACAAACAGTGTGTCGGGTACTGTTGTATAGTGGTGTGATATACAGAGTCTGCCAGGCAGTGTTAGTTGTGGCCTGAGAACCAGTAAGTGTTATTGAATGTGTGTAACCACTGACAGACAATAGGACGGTATATATGTCAGTAAAGTGATATCTGTGGATAAAGGTGTAAAGTGTGCCACAGGACACTCTCACACATATTGTTCATATCTTTTTCATCCAGATGGCCCACCAACGCAACCCAGCTTACACAGCGGATGAGGAAGAGGTGATACTCAACAGCTTTTTGCAGCAGTACACTATGCTCTTCTCCAGAAGCAGCCAGCACCAGCAGGAGCGACCTGCACTGTGGCAGGAACTTGTTAGTCAGGTAAATGACATAGGCATGCATAACCGGACATATGAGCAGGTATGCCATCACTGCAGTGATTTAATTAGACAAGTCCGGCGGCGGGCGTCTGATATCCAAAGACAGCAGCTTGCCACAGGTGGTAGGGTGGCCATTCATCCCCCTCTCACCAGAGCGGAGGAGCTGCTCCTAAGCATGGTGGCTCCTGGACAACAGCTACAGCAACCTCTGACATGTGTTGTAATGGAGGCTGGAGCCACCCAGCACATCCACCTGGAGCAAGCAGGTAACATGCCCTATTTGTAGACTACAGTTAACTGTATTGTTAGATTATGTGTACGTGAGATGTGTACTGTGTGTTTAGCAGTTCCACTGCCTAGTGTTGTGCAATATGGATAATTTGTATAATATCCCTACACCTGTGACTGTTGACTGTTGTTGTACTGCAGTTTAGCATATCCACTGTAGCAATGCCACAGTTGTGGCCACTGATGAACCCTCTCATATTCTCATAGGTCCCTCTGGTGTGACAGCAGGGTAGCCAATCCATGCCGGTGAGTGTGTTATACCTGCAATGTTGGTAATGAAATATGCATGGTCATAGGTGAGGTGTAGACCATGTACACGTAACACACCTATGCATAATGCATGCCGTGCATGTTTGCTGTGAGGCGTTGCATAAATCAGTAATGTCAGTAGCTGCCTCAATGACATGCAATACACAGAGCATGACACACAGTTGTGGCAACCCCGTACTGCACATTGGATAGGCATAGCTGCAACATCTGTACACAACATAAGACATTTATCACGTGAAGTGCACAAAGTCATGCTACATATGGCATAACCACACACCCACTGTAAGGTCACA
>NC_056743.1:1629811452-1630026452 GCF_019279795.1 Protopterus annectens | reverse complement strand
GTATTCACCACTCCTAATGTATTTCCACAGTCTCCAAAAAGGACACTCCTCTCAAAACAGTCTTACATACACAGATTCACACTCAGCATTTGCAGGATTCAAACGCCTATCTGGCTATGCTATGACACTAGAAAGATACGCATTAACTCAGCAGGCTATATGCATTACTGGGTGGTTTTTATTCTCCTTGAATATTTGTAGGATGCTGACATCATCAGACTTTCTGAAGAGGGATGTGCCTCTTTTAAAAATGTGTTTTCACAGTCTCCAAAAAGGCTACTCCTCTCAAAGGAAATCACACACATGCATACACCCCCCCCACACACACACACTTGGCATTTACAGGACTTAAACCCCTAACCGACTATGTTATGACACTAGCGAGATACACATTAGCACGATGCACTACTTGCTTTACTGGGAGCATTCATTTCCAAAGCTCTATTTGTAGGATGCTGACATCATCACACTTGGCAAAGAGGTATTCACCACTCCTAATGTGTTTCCACAGTCTCCAAAAAGGCCACTCCTTTCAAAGCCAATCGCACACACACACACACACACACACTTAGCAATTGCAAGATTCAAACACCTACCTAACTATGTTATGATACTAGTGAGATACGCATTAACATGATGTGCTCTATGCTTTATTGTGTGTTTTTTATTCACTTGCTGTATTTGTAGGTTGCTGACATCATCAGACTGGACATGGTAATGTGTGTGCACTTAGTGTTATGCAATCCCAGGAATGAACCTTGTGGGTCAGCAGGTGTGAACATCTTGAACAGGAATACACAATTCATACCTGGTGTGATCTATCTGTGGACATATTACCATTCCTTCATATGACAATACATATTCATGCACGGATTTTAGGTTTTGTGGCTGCCACATGTGTCTGTGATGTTGGTAAAGGGCTATTCAAAGTCTATGTGGGACCTGTGTTGCTCCTGTCAGTGATGTATGTCCTGGGTGGCTGCCTTGCAAGATATCTAGCAGGTTTAGGGAACACGATGTACTCATTAACATACCACAGACGTTTGGGTTGTGTGTTTGTCGGTTTACAATATCTCTGTTCCTGACTGCAATCATGATGGACTCCATGGACTAGCATTTCAGACTTCATAGGCTTATAGGAATATAGTTCCTATGGTGTGTTGTGCACCAACACTTGTGCGGTGTGCCACATGTTGCTGTAACACATTCAACGGTGTAAGATCCTGTAGAGAGTGTGAGGCTCAACAGACTGTTCGGGTGCAGTGTCTGTTTGTCTTGTCATTCACTTATGATACATATGGGGAAACAATGTTATCCACATGATGGGATTCATTTGGCATTGGGAGGACCAGTTTACACATTCTACATGTGATATCTACTGGTATGATGTTAGGGCCTTTTGTCACTGGGAGGTGGGTATGTATGTATGTATGGGCCTGTCTGACAGGATGTTGACATTGTCAGTCAGGTAGAGTTGACCCTGACTCAGGACATATATGACTGTACATCGATATTTCTGACATAGCTGAAGGAGGTGTAATGTTTCTGTCTGTACCCCTTTGCAGATTATCTTTCCACAGCAACAACAAACCTGAACACTAAAACCCTGTTATACTCTTTTACACACTTGATACACTACTGATCCTTTGTGATCAGTCGACAGTGTATGTCATCATATCCTGACATGTCCAAAGGTCGGTTTTGTGTGTACTTTCCAGTCCAGCTGGTGTATTTTGGAATTCTGACGCATTGTTACAACTGCCTTATGTACACAGGTAACACTGTCCTCCTACCAACAAACTCAGATATCTGTGAGAGGTGCGACTGTATAGACAGACAGGAGGCTGAGCTCTCCCAAGCCATGACTGGCACAGTCTATCGGGTGGTGAAGGTAACCACACACACCACAAATACAGTCACACATGCACCTATGACAACAGCAAACCGTATACATTGACACTCAATGACATACTTGGAGCATCTAAATATACTCTGCCTAAGCAGCTGAAACATCCAAAGCAGACACACAAACAACTGCTAACACACAACCATACACACATATCACATAGTTCACAAAGTCATTGTGCCACACAGTCACTGCCCTTAGGCCTACACAACACACCTCATACACTTGTATCAGGTGACTGTAATTGTCCGTCACACTGACATCCCACTCACCAGGCTGAACAAGGTGAAGGTCACTTTGTGCTGTGTGTCGGGTGCCAGGATATGCCACATGACACATGCACTGTTGTCAGTCCACTGATAGTACAAATATGGCTCCATCATTGACCATTCTGGTGTGTAAACCCTCAGACGTTCCTCCTTGGACTACATGACAAGAGACATAGAGGGGCTCTCTGATCATGTGGCCCAGGACATTATGACCCTGACCTTGTGTAGCCTTTTACCCTCACCAAGTACTATGTCACAGTATACAGATGGCATGATCACTTTTAACAGTTGCCTAACATATTGTTGTCATTCACAGGGGATCCAGTATCTGTCAGCCTGGGATTGCATGCTCAACATGCCATGTACATTCGCTATGGACGCCATGCACCTGTCACCCCTAGGCTTTCACAGACTGCCTTAGGCTCTTGACACACACATAGTGACTGTTTGAAGCGAGAGTCAGAAGACATAACCACAGCCATAGATGTTACAGGGTACCGGAAACGGAGAGTGTTGGTGCTCAACAACTGATGTCTAACCCTCAGAATGCATGCACTCAGGACTCACATCAGTATGGAATATGTCGATATATATGCAGTAACAAACACCTGGTTCAGACTCACAAAAGCATAGCAACACTAACAGGTTTTACATCATACCACGGTTTTCAGACACAAGACTCAGACCGGACAACAACAATAGGGGGGGAAATCCATATACATCATTCATACACACACCTCCAGGTTGGTAGCAGTACACAAAGCATTGTGGAACGTACATGTGCAACTGAGAGTGGGCAAAACTGCATTTCAGTTTGTAGACTGTTACAGACCACATTCCCAAACATGGGCACAACAGTCGTTATTCCTGGGAACACTGGGGAATGTGAAGGTCTCACCAAACACCATTATATTGTGTGACTTCAAATACACAAACATTGACTGGGTATACTACTCAAGCAGTGACACCCTCGCACAACAGTTGCTAATATTGTTACACGCAAATGCTAGGGCAGACCTGGTCACCACATGCAGAGGGGGTTAAACATGTGGGACCTGATCATCACCCACATGGGGACTCTATGTTCCACAACAGAGGTATACCTGTAATTGTTAAGGTCGGAACATACATTCATCTCACTAGACATACATATCCCATACACACACACATCCTATGTGAGCTCAGTGACATACTTCTCATGATCAAATGTCACACTTATACAAACTGAGGTGGTATCCCTCAATGACCCTGGGACAGTGTTAATTATGGCTCAGACAACTTCATACTTTACAAGCACATTCTATGGACAACTACTGGAATTATGGATAATGTTATCCCAGATAACTATAAGACTCACTTCTCCAAAGGCAGGGGACCTGTCTACTGGACCACGGCCATTACTGAGCTATACAGGGACAGGAGGAGGCTACTACATTATAGAGCACAATCACAATCAGGAAGGCATCTCTGATCAGTACTATGGTATAGCTACGATCACTTGTTGATTCATCTAAGGCCCACTTCTAACAGACACTATGGACAATCACAAGGCCTTATTTAGTTATGTCAGGGACCTGGGTGGGAACTCACAGATATGCTGTGAGGTACTGCATAATTACAAATGATACAGTGAACCCACTGACATTGCAAACATCCTGGACAACAGGTTCAGTGGGAATGTTTCCCCACCATACCCCCTGCAGTGCACATGTCCATCACAACAGGGTGTAGCCTCCCTGACATCACAGATGAACATGTGTGTGCTGCCTCTCCATAGCAGACAACACAGCATCAGTGGGACCAGATAGTGTCCCAGACTGTGGCATACACGAGATTCATGACAAACTTCACACTCACATTATGTCACTGTTCAATATCACAGTTACTACAGGATGTGTACCCATGGAATGGTGTACAGCTACGGTGTACACGCTCCACAGTGCTGGTGCCACAAGGGACCCTGGCCATTATCAAAATATATGCCTAACTATCCTGGTCTGCTATGCTATGGAGTGTATCATCATGGAACACATACACATACACACTGTGAACCTACAGACATTGGATCCCACACAATTTGGTGTTGTTGTGGGCATATCTTGCCTCTTGCAGATGTTTGATGCCTTTAAACAGTTAACAGGTCCATAGACGTACACAGGGTTGTCCACACAGCCTACCTGGAGCTCGCACACCACTTCTACACAATACCCCACTTGGCCTTTACACATTAGATCACCATATTCAATATCTACACATATGTCACAAGATGGATTGCTAACTGGATCATGGATAGCACACACATGGTCAGTATTGCAGGTGCCATGTCTGACTATACACCAGTTACACGTGGCATCCCACAGGGCTCAGTCCTGGGACCTCTCTTGTTCTGTATATATATTTCTGATACATACTGGCTAACACAGGAGGAATATGGATGACCATGTTTGCAGATGACTGCAAACTGTGTGCCATAATCGACTCCACAGCTGGCACAAGCATCCTCAGAAAGGGTCTCACAGAGATGGATGACTGGTGCCAGAGCCATGGCCTACAGCTACCTTACTTTAGATGCATAGCCATCACCTTTGGTAGTAACATTGGTCACACACATTACCACATAGGTGATGATACATCACGTACAGTGTGTGTGATTTGTGATTTGGGGACATGAATACTTAGTACTCTTGCCTTTGACATTCACGTTGCCAATGTTGTTGGGCACACCTTCTATTTAGGCAACCTTATCCCATACAGTTTTACATCCAGATCAGGTGGGGTCATTGTGACCCTATAGTCATCAGGCACATGCTTGGATACAATTGCCCATTTCGGATGTACCTTACCCAACACCTACAGCAACTGGAATGTACACAAATTTACATAACCAAGTGGATCTAGGGACTCACACAGATGGTATGCACAGTTTGGCTATGGTCACCCCAGCTCTCCTCAGTTGCTTACTGCCTACTTGGATGCAGTCTGTGCCTTTTGTTTGATGCTATGTCCATCACAGCATTTCACAGCATTGATGGACAGGCTCCACATGAGGATATCGAAGTCCCTTACAGCTACATGCTCCAGGGACAGGTACGTGAGCAATGATGTTAACAGGACATGCTGGAGGGGCATATTACCATCACAGAGGCTCCACTTACTCAGGAATGTGATCACAGTCCTACATATGGCCAGACCCACGCTGACCACCTTCAGGTGACATCTTCACAGGTGGACGGGTGATCGTATGTTTAGCCCTGGGATATGTTATGGGTCCTTGCTAGACACAGGCAGAATGAAATGAACATATGTGAGATATCTTGTGTGACCTACTATTAACAGGCACAGTCTACTGATCTAGCATGATTGCAGAATACAAACACACTGTGGCTAGGCTTCTACATGCCCTAGGGCAGATAGCCTAGTGACAACCACTGAACCTATGCTAATGTTCGGGATGCACATTGTTCAGTTATGGTACTGATTGCAGGTTTAGTTTCTTCTTTGCTTTACCACTTCCTATGAACAACATAGGTTTCTGCATAACATATTTGATTGTGACAGGATTTCACTATATTATATTGTGTCTGTTGTCATATCACTGTGTGCACATGGTGGATTGGTGAATAGTGCGAGGTTCCTGGGTTGACACTTGCAACTGAGAGATATGTGTGGCCCACTGCTGTACTCAAACTTGCCCTAAGTGTGTGAGCATGCCCAGTTCAGACTTTCAGTGTTTTGCTGCCTGACATGTGTCTCATAGTTTCAAGTGTGTGAGCATACCCAGTGTTACCTTGCAGTATGTTGCTGTCTGAGGTCCACTACATTTGTTGATGTGTGTGAACATTACCAATATTAACATTTATACTATATGTGTGTTGAATATCAGGTTCTATTATTACTGCAGGCATCACCTTTGTGTCTTAACTCAACAGGGATTATGCTATGCCTGCAAGGTTTCCATGAGATACTTAGCATTGACTTATCAACATTTTTTCTTACAAGCTGACCATTAATATACTGTCATGGTTTAGTGGTTTTGTACTCTGACTATAGTGCACTGTAACTAGCGTTTGAAGACTGTCACTGCTTCATATTTTCATACATGCCAGAACAGACTGCTTCAAGAAAAGTGAAGCAAATATGAACTTGTTAACCTGCTTTTGATGAACTATACCCACATTTGACCAGACTTGCACAACATTGCTCAATGTTGCCCAACATTGCTGGACAGTGCACAATATTGCTGAAGATTGCCTGTAGTTGTGCTACTTAGTGTGTGCAATTTTGTTTACATATACTAAATAGTGGTGAGAACTGTTTAGCAGTGCTTTATATTGCTTAACACTTAGCAATCATGCCTCAGGTGGTGCTGCAGGGCTGCCTATGTCGGATGCACATTTTACACTCCCTATACATGTTTGTTAACAGGTAGTGTCAAGTTAGGCATCGCTTTTACTATATGTGCAAGTCAGAGGGAGGTATCATTTCCAGGGTTCCTACTGAGCCAGTGTATATGCTATGCGTTGCCTCTTTGCCAAGGCCAAAGCATACTGGGCATGCCTCCTTCTGCCTACTGGGGCAGGCTCAGGTTGATCCTCCTCCAAGTCACGCTCTGCCTGTGATGGCCTAGGCAATGATGGGGGAGTTGTTGTGCCCGGCCCTATGCTGCTCGTGCTGCAGCTGTTTTCACAGGATCATATTGTGTAACATAGCACATACCATGACTATTTGGGTACATGTAGTTGGTGAGTACTGCAAGGCTCCACCAGATGTGTCCAGGCACTGGAACCATGACTTGAGCAGCCCAAACACACACTCAATTACATTTCATGTTTGTGCGTGTGCCTCATTATGGCGTTCCTGTTCAGGTGTGTGTGAATTTCTGCTGGGTGTCATCAGCCACAGCTCGAGTGCATATCCAGCATCCCCCACTAGGTGACCATGAGGGATGTCCCCATTGGCAAATGTCTGGTACAGCTGTGTCAGATGCCAGATATGGGAGTCATGGTAGCTTCCAGGGCAGCCAGCACACACATTCATTATTATGCCCTGGGCATCACACACGGCCTGGCAGTTGATGGAGGGGTAACCCTTGCGGTTATAGTAGACCCTACCCCGCTCACCGGCTGGTGCTTTGATGCGAATGTGCATGCAGTCTATTGCACCCACTACCTCAGGGTATTCCGCTATTTGCTGGAAGAGACACATATTGCTGGCCAATACCTCACAGTAATTGGGGAAATATACATGATCACTGACATGTGCTGCTATGGCATTCAGGAACTGGTGCAATACCGTAGATGCTGATGCCTGTGAAATCCCCATCATATCGCCAGTTGGTCTCTGGAAGGTACCTGTTGCTAATATTCTTAGGCCAACACATACCTTGGTTTCCACTGGGATGGGTTCCCCTCTGTTGGTTCTGTGTGTGAGGCGTGGCCTGCGCAGCTCAACAATTTGATACATGAGCTCTCTGTCCACTCTATAGCGCTCCACTATCTCCAGCTCATGTAGCCCCTGGTAGGTTACCCTAGGCCTGTACACTCTTCTCCGTCTCCTCACTGTGGGTTGCTCAGCAGCATTTGCATTGTCACCACCCTCAGCATGTTGCATATGTCGCCTTATGACAGCAATGGCAGCTCCTAACATTTCTTTGTCTCAGTAAAGCTTTTTCAGTTTTCACTTCTATTAGCTTACTGCAGTGTTGCAGTGTGTCTGAGAAAAACATACTGGAATGTTTTTTGCTGAGTTTTAAGTGCTGGGCTGGGCTGGGCTAGTGTAATGCCTGTGTAATTGGCTGATTCTGATTGTTTTCACCTGCTAGCTCTGCTATTACTCCCTGGTTAACTTCCTACTATTTGTTGTGCTTCCTTTTCCCTTTCTGTTTCCTCAGGAAGCAGTGCTGCGCAAACCAGCGCAAACACGTGCAGACCAGCTCACACGCGCGCACACATGCTTACGCAGACTAAAACTTGCTTATTCTTGTTAAAACGAGCGCACACCAGCGCAAACACACTTACAACTGTTTACACAGCCTTACATATGCTTACTCAAGCCTACACGCGCGCACACACGCTTACATGTGCACACACTGTCTTAGTCAGGTTTATTGGCGTGCACACGCATGCACGCTCAGCAAGAAACGTTGGTGTTATCTACAGCATACACCTTCGATTTCTTAACTTTACCTGGCCTACTTGTTGACACACTTCTTTCACTATTATGTAAATGTAAGCTGACACATGTCACTCTGCTCCAATAAGTTGCACTCCTTTCATACATACCCCCCTTGTGATGTCACCTATCTTCTACTCTGTTACTCCCCTTATCCTACTCCTACATTCCACTGACTGTGCTCATTTGCTATGTAAACTTGCGATTCACTATCATAACTCTCATTTGCATAGGATTGCCTACTAATGCTTAGCTACATCTCTTAGACTGAGCTTCCCCCCTTAGCAACCTCTACTCGGTGGCCATGTTGTCTTCAGCCTGCCATTCCCTTGCATTGTAAATTCATTTTAGCTATGAAATCCATATTTGTGGATCTTAATTATTAATTTTCTGCTTTTTAGGGTGCAGCGCATTTGCGTGGTGCTGCACTACGGTTAAACCCCGGAAATCGGGATTAAAAAAAAAAGTTATTTTATTTTTAATCTGCATCACTTCCCATTGCCAATGGCCATATTTTTGGCCATTGGCATGCTTCCTCCTGTGAATGCATGCTTTTTTTCCAGCTGACACGGCTCCGTTTTGTTATTTGCAGAACCGTACTCAGTTATTAACTGAGTACATTTCTGCAAATAACACTACTCCTACTCGGACAGGTTCGGGTTTCCTGGATCGCAATTTTACCTCATTTGCATGGCTTTCACCTGCAATTGAGGTAATTTGCATATCCCAGCCCTGTCCGTGTAGGACTAGTTTGGAGAGCTCAGTTGCACGCCCCTGCCGGCTGTTCCTGGATCGCTCGGCGGACATGTTGGCTTGCTGGAGTCTTACTCTACTCTTAGACTCCGTGCAAGCCTTCATGAATCCGGCCCTTAGTCTTCCATTCCATATAGTCCATACATAAAATATTACTCTATCCATTTTCTTTACTTCTTCCTGGTTGTGTGCACCATAATAACCAAATTATATACCCATATTTATTTTCTCAAAAACTTTTCATCCTATTATGTTTACATATTTCTTTCCACAAATTATTAACTTTTTCATATTTCAAAAATACATGCTCAGTAGTCTCAAACTCTCCACATTATTACATATTCTATCTTGATTTTTCTTGTATGGCATATTTGCCTTAACCAGCAATTTTCTAATAGACAGACTCCATAAAAATCATTACATTCTTTAATCTTTTTATAATTATTATATGTCATCATTGTGGGTGTTTTCTTATCTGTTTTCTAAATCTTTCTACGGATCAATGCAATGAAATGCTTACATAATATGTAAGTACCATTCCTTTCTATTTTTTTACATATATTCTTTTTTTATTTTCCATAGCACATTTTTGTTTTGATACTCTTTCATTTCTTCATTCACAATACTTTTACTACTTTTTAACTTGCATTCCTTCCCACAGTTCTTTGCATTTATAATACAGTATCATTTTGATCATGTTTTTATTTTCCTTAATAATTCCTTTTAATACATTATATAAAAGTAAAGATGCTGCATGTACTTTTGGGTTTATTAAACCCAAGCCTCTTTGCTCTTCTTTCATATATAGAATCAATCTCTTGACTGGATTCTGTCTAGAGCGCCTTATAAAAAAATATATAATCATTAGTTCTTTTTGATATTTAATAAGAATCATAAAGATGTTAGCGACATAAGCAATTTTTCCTATTACCATAGTGTTCAACAAGTGTGCTTTTTTGTATAGGAAAATCTATAACATTTCCAAAAAATAGTCATATACCTTTCTACTTTGAGCACATTATTTATTTTATTTTTATTTATTTTACATTTGTTGACTGGGCTAGTCCAACTGGATATATATCCATTTTCAGCAGAGGCCCAGGGAGTAAACCTCCTCAAAAACACAGTAAAATTTATATAAAATGACAGTTTTTACAGATGCAAGTACAATACATATTTAAGCAATTCTTTACAAGACAGTTTTTACAGATGTGGGTACATTAAATATATAAGCAATTATTTTCACTTCAATACATTTCTGCTTACAGAATCATATTACTTATCATATTTGGTTAGTTATAAGAAGATATTGATAAAGACATTCGATTAATATATAAAAAGCCCATTTTCTTTATGGTTATCAGAAAGCAATTAGTATATACAGATGAAGTGACGAGTGTCTTGCGATAAATGGGGTAATTAGTCTGGGTTTGCACAAGGACATAACCAATGTCATTTAAGGTAGAGTTTCAGTTTGTTTTTAAACAGTGTTGTTGAGGAAAGGGAAGTCAGGTCACTGGGGAGTGAGTTCCAGGTTTTGCCCACAGTATTAGAGAACAAAGAGTCACCAGCCATATTGTTGGTTTTACCTATTTGTACTAATATTTTATTAGATGAGCATAGGGTCTTAAGGTTATTGTAGGAAGTGATAAGGGTGGTATGAATTGGCGTATTAGTAGGCTGATACAGGATCTTGTGGGCAACTGTTAATTGGTTAAATAGTAGTAAATTTGGCAACTCTAGCCATCCTAGTTGTTCAAAATTAATACAGTGATGGGTTCTGAATGCGGAACCTGTTGCAAATCTGGCAATATTATTGTAGGAGATAGCCAGCTTGTTCAAGTTGTTTTTAGACAGATTAGTATATATAGGAGAGGCGTAGAGTAGAGGAGAGATTAAGTGGGTGCGGGCAATAGTAGCCCTTTCTAATGGGGTCAGAAAGGGTTGGATTCTATAGAGGGAGCCTAGTTTTTTGTTGACTGTTTTTATAGGGCTGTTAATGTGAGTATCAAAGTTAAGGTCATTTATCAATTAGGACCCCTAGTAGTTTTGTAGTTGAATCAGGAGATATCCCAATTGTTGCTGTCTGTATTCATTCCTTTCAAATATTATTCCTAATATATGGTATATATTTTCATTGAACTCAATATATCCTATCATACCTTGAAAACCAAATCCTTTACTTTTCCATTTATTTATACTTAAACTATTTTTTAAATTTGTACTTACATTTTCATTTACTTCTTCCAGCCATACTTTATTTTTAACAATTAGTACATTATCATCCACATAATTATATGTTATTGGCAATTGTATATTCTTCATCATTTTGTATCCACATTTACTTGACATTTTATTAATTTCCTTCACTCTTACATTCATAACTAATGAGAAAATGACACTACTAGCTGGGCAGCCCTGCATTATTCCACATTCTACTTTTTGTTTCTTCCCCAATCTAGCCATTTACATTTAGCTTCACATAGTTCCTTTCATAAACAGATTTTATTAATGTAATATGTTTTGCTTATATTATATGCCCCCAAAATTCCCTATAATGATTTATACTGAATATTATCATAGGCTCTACGTATATCCCCTATCATAATCTTTGCTTCTACTGTTTTATTTATGATCTCATCAATTATTTCTCTTATTATCCATAATAACTCTTGACCTCATTTTCCCTTTCTTTAGAATACATTTTGGTTATATATTCTATCCATTTTTGTAAAATTTTTGTTATTATTCTCATAATAAAATTATAATCCATATTACTCAATATTGCCGAGCTTCATTTTTTATTTCATCTTTATTTTCTTTTTTAATATAAATTGTGTAACTCCTGTACACATCTCTCTCTTTAATTCCAGTTTCTAACCATTCATTCATAGCTTCTATAAAAAATATTTTTTACCACACCTACAGTTCTTTATATATACCGTATTCAATTCCATCCAACTCTGTTGCAGAATTCATGTTAATAACGTTTAGAATTTAATTCAATTCTTTCATAGTTCTTTTATTTTCTAAATACTCATTATCTTCTTTATTTAAGTTTTCACATTTACAGATTTATTCTACGTTTTCTTCTCTTTTAGCAAAAAATTTCAATACGTATTTGTTAATTATGTCATATATTCCTTCTTGCTGTCTTATTTGCTTACCTTCCTTATTCTTTAATTCTCTTATTTTTCCTTCTTTTACTATTTTACTCAAATATGGTCCTACCGCTTTTTCTTTCCTTGTAAATAATATTTTTGTTTATATAACAAGTTTTTAATTTTAATTTGATTCATTTTATATATTTCTCTTTCTTTTTCATACAAGGAATTTTTCTTCTCTAATAAGTCTCTGAACGTTTCTTGACTTAATATCTTGTATCTCTCTTTTTCTTCCTCCTTTTCTTCCTTACACATTCTAAAAGCACATTTTATATTTCTCTTTAAAATTAAGCCACTAAACTGTCCAGTTCTCATAAAACTCTCTCGTATTTATATGATTTTTCCATAATTCCGTAAGTTCTTTTGTCTCTTCTAAATCTAAATCCTTGTCATTAATTCTCTTTATTCCTTTTCCTATTCTTAAATATTCTTCATTTTCCTGTACTTTAACCCATATAGCCACATAATCTTAAAATCCAGCATACTTAATTCCTTTTTCTTTAATTTTAAACTATCAGATATTTAAAAAATCAATTTCTGTACTAATGTCATTACTTTTGTAGGTCCAGTGGTTATTCTCCCATATACGTAACTTTCCACTTCTCATAATTTCTTTAACATTTTAACATAACAATTACTGTTATTTTTTCTTAAACTACAATTAAAATTACCCACCACTATAATGTCCATATTTACACAAACATATTCAAGAATATTTTAAACATCATTTCTTTCTCTTTTTTGTTACATATGCATATAAAGCTATAATTCTATACATGTTTTTCCATCTCAAGTCTATTACTGTAGTTTGTCCTAGTTCCACCATTGTTACATCTAATATTTTAATGTTTTCTAGATATAATATAGATATGCCTGAGCACATTTCTTTCCCCATGTTCAAAACTACCACACCATTCCAGACTTTTTCAGTTTGTGTTTTCTTCCTATTTTAATAATCTGATATCTTCTAAAACTATACTATGTGCATCTACTTGAGCACATCACTGTAATATACCTATTCTCCTCTTAAGATTTTTCATACTGTTTACATTTAAAGCTAATATTTTCAGCTTTTAAGAGCAGTTAGTATAATAAAAATGTTATCCATTTCTTATTTCCTCTAAGCATTATATTTTTGAAATTTCTTTCCTTTTCTTTAACTCTTTTCCCTGTCAAATTATTTTTATTTCTTACTGTATGCAAGTCAGCTTCTTCCTCACTTGTCTCGTCTGTTTCTGTTTCCTTTTTACCTTCTTCAACTTCATTTACAACCTCTTTATCAGTCACGTCTTTCGTCCATTTTCTTGTATAAGACATTCTTCTACCTCTTTCTCCTGTATAACTTCATTTTCATTTTCTTGCACACATTTCACATTCTAGCCATGAATGACCAGTATTGCCAGATTTTTTGCAATTTAAATCACATTTATTTTTGCATTATGTCCTGTTTTATCACATAAATAACATATTTTTATCACATTCATTGATTAAATGATTATTTTTTTTCCCACAAAAATAACAAGTCTTTGGCTGACCCCTGTATTTCACAAAACCCCTATTGCCAGGCACATTAATAATCCTAGGTACATGCATAACATTGCCATTTTCTATTTTTGGTATTATTGCACATTCCAACCCCCCAGTCCATAGACCTCTTTCATCATATATTTTTGTAGTGTCCATTACTTCTTTACATATAGTTAACAAATGTTCTTTCAGTTCTTTTCCATCAACTTTAGTTCTAAACTGGATCATTATTCTTTTTGTTTGTTTGTTTGTTTGTTTGTTTGTTTGTTTGTTTGTTTGTTTGTTTGACTGTAAAAAGCTTGCATCACATATTCTGACCATGGATAAATATTTTTATTTTGTTCATATGCACCCAAAATATTTTCCATGGCCTCCCCAGTCTCAAATATCAAGTCACACAAAGTCTATTTATTAATTAAAATAAATGTTCTAACCTCATTGGCTTTGACACCCAGAGGTGCTATGACAGAGTCCTAAACCTCATACCTGTCCAAACTTTCTTCTTTTTTACTGATGACATGTATGGTATACTTCTTTTTTGTTTCTTTTATTTTTTTTTCTTTCTTCTTTGTTCCTTCATCAACAGTTTGTGCATAAGTTTTTGTCTCTGGAACATTTTTTCTGGCACAGTCTCTTCTTCTCTCTTTTCTTCTTCTATTTTTTCCATGATGTTGCTCCCTGAAATTGCTGGTCCATTTTCTGGCTCACTTTGGATTATCATTTCTTTCAAATAATCATCCTACACCCCCCCCCCCAACTGGAGGGTTGTAATTATGCATTTTTCAGAGGTAACTGTCTCTCCTTCAAACAAAGTTTTCACCTGAATTCATCACTGTTTCAGCTACAGTCTCCTTTTTCTTCAATGTCACTGTTTTTTTCTGCACCCACATCTTCAGAAAAAACTTCTGGTAGTGATTCTACCATTTCAACCACATTTTTAGCAACTTTCCAGTTTTGGCAAAAGCAGAATCAGCCCTGTTTTCTCCTCGCTGCCTCCTCCCCTGGGCAGGAAACAGGAAGTCAGGATGTGTAGCACACAAACTCTTCTCTGACTACCAAGACTAGAGGAAATTCCCTTATTCCCTGTTTAAATCTTCCTTAGTAGTATAAATAGCCCCTTGGGTCTCCTCTGAAAAGAGGCTACTAGCTTAATGGGAAATATCCCAGTCAACAAAAGATAAATTAAAAAAAATAAATTAAAATTAGCAGTATCAGCCCAGCTCCAATTTACACATAGCTGAATGTCAAAATTCCAAAAGCCACAAAATCATGGGGCATCCCTTGTTATCCTAAGAAGTTGCCTAAGCACTTAGTATTCTTGAATCTACCTAGAGCAGCTTTTGATACATTATAGAAGTTATAGAAAATGGTTCCACGCACTTATTTATGGGGTCAGCCATCCCAGGTTGAAATTGCTATGACTTGGTAGATTTCAGCCTCATGGAAGAACAATTATGGGCTGAGACAGGGATACAGTGGGTAAAGCATATGGCACAAATTGTGGGTGAAGTGAAAGTCTCTGCTTCATTACAATATATTCAGGTCAAATTGATACTTCATAACACAGCTTTCTGGAATTACATGATATATGCATTTATAATGTCTAGCTTCAGGCGAGCAAGAGTTCCCCTTTCTTTCCATTCAGGGACATTTGTGGTAGTAAATCCCTCAAAGGTTACCTGAGGCAGCACTTCAAATTGGTGGACAGATATACGGTCATTGAGGCACCTACAGCTTATGCCTCTAAGGCAAAATTATGTCAACATACAGTTATGTTCTTAATAATCCACTAGGGGAAGAACTATCCACCCTCATAAGTTAATTAAAAGAGCTGAAAGAGAATCCACCCTCATAAGTTAATTAAAAAAAAGTTGAAGGAGAATAGCTACGCTTGCAAAATGTGCTTGATGTTTTGGTATGATGTTTATCCAAAAGCAGGGTTATACAGGTTGCTCTATTGCAATCATGGGGGTGCTGCACAAATTTTGAAATGCTTACTAAACAGGTGATTGCTATACTGAGGCAATGTTTATGTTCAGTACTCCTATGTTCCCCCACAGTATTTTTTTACACCTGAACCTCAAAAAATGGGGGCACATTTTGAAGTAGGTGTAATATAGTACTTTCAAACAGGCACACTACAGTTTTCTGCAGTGATGCATTCTTATATTGCTGTAAAATGAAAATTTCCAAAGGACTTGCACTATTTGGAGTGATATCACTCTTTGAAACTTTATGGAACACATTTCTCCTGCATTGGTCATGGAACTCCCTTCCAACAAAAATGTGTTTGTTACTGAATGTATGTTTGAACGACGCATCTCTTACTTCACTATGGTGGATCCTGCTAATAAGATTACCAGTGATAAACTGAATTTTATTGCAAAGAATTAATGTTTTGCTGTTTGCTTTTGTTAGTTTACTTTCATATTGCCTTTTGAGTTTGTGTTTATATTGTGTAGTAATTTAATAAACCTTTGTTGAAAAACAAGCAAATGCAGAAACTATAGTCCTCCATTGAAGGTGACCTGTAGCAGGTTATGGACTGATAATTGTATTGGTTAAGGTAATTTGAAGCTCAGTAAATTCTGTTTATAGGCTGCAGGGTATATATTTAGAAATAGGTGGAAATCTAACAAATATTGATCTTTCCTGCAATTTCTTTCTGGTCTGAATGCATGACAGGCACTGAAACCCACCCTCCAGAAACCTGCATTTGCCCAGTAGGTTTCTGATACCAAGGAACCTTTAGCAACTACAGATGTTCTGCACAAGCTTAAGCTAATCTGAGTCAGTTGTTGTGGTAATGCAATTGTGTTTTTAACAGCCCTATTAATCTTTTACTAGTTTCAAGATTCTTGCCATTTTCCTTGGTTGTCCGCTGGAACATTAATCTACCATCTTCTTCTTTTGGCTGTTCCCATTTGGGGTCACCACAGCGGATCATCTGTTTCCATTTCTTCCTGTCCTCTGCATCTTGCTCTGTCACACCAACCACCTGCATGACCTCTCTCACCACATCCATAAACCTTATCTTAGGCCTTCCTTTTTTCCACTTATCTGGCAGCTTCATCCTTAGCATCCTTTTCCCAATATACCCAGAAACCCTCCTCATCACATGTCCAAACCAATGCAATCTCACCTCTCTGGCTTTGTCTCCAAACCATCCAACCTGGGCTAACCCTGTAATATACTTATTCCTAATCCTGTCTACCCTCGTCACACCCAGTGCAAATCTTAACATCTTTAACTCTGCCACATCTAGCTCTGACTCCTGCCTTTTGTCAATGCCACTGTCTCAAACCCATATAACAGAGCTGGTCTCATTACCCTCTTGTAGACCTTCCCTTTCACTCTTACTGGTACTTGTCTGTCACAAATCACTCCTGACACTCTTCTCCACCCACTCCACCCTGCCTGTACTCTCTTCTTCACCTGTCTTTTACACTTGCCATTACTCTGAACTGTTGATCCCAAGTATTTAAACTCATCCACCTTCACCAGCTCTACTCCCTGCATCCTCACAATTCCTCTATCCTCCCTCTCATTCACACACATATATTCTGTCTTAGTCCTGCTGACCTTCATTCCTCTCCTCTCTAGAGCATATCTCCACCTCTGCAGGGTCTCCTCAACCTGTTCCCTACTCTCACTACATATCACAATGTCATGTGCAAACATTATAGTCCATGGGGACTCCTGTCTGATCTCGTCTGTCAACCTGTCCATCACCATTGCAAATAAGAAAGGGCTCAGAGCTGATCCTTGATGTAATCCCACCTCCACCTTAAATGCATCCATCACTTCCACCGCAGATCTCACCGCTGTCATACTACCCTCGTACATATCCTGTACCACTCTTACATACTCCTCTGCCACTCCTGACTTCCTCATACAATACCACAGCTCCTCTCTAGGCACCCTGTCATATGCTTTCTCTAAGTCCACAAAGACATAATGCAACGCCTTCTGACCTTCTCTGTACTTCTCCATCAATTAATGTACCACTGCACTAAAATAAGAAATTGCTATATTTTTGATAACTAAGTTGTAATGGTTATATTGAGTCACTGAGAAGACCCAAATCTGCATTCTTGTAGGGTTGCAGCTCATACAACAGACATGATTTTGGCATCAAAGAGAAGTGTGTTTTGTGTGTGTGTGTGTGTGTGTGTGTGTGTGTGTGTGTGTGTGTGTGTGTGTGTGTGTGTGTGCGTGTGCATTCATGCTTCCTTATGCTGCTATGTAGCTTTCCATAATAGAAAGAACTTTTCATAGAAAATTATTAATTAAACGATAACAGGTATTCAACTTTTTCTTGAAAGACTACTTTACATAATGAATGCAGAAGTGTAGCTAGGGTTGGCAGATGGGAACAGCTGCCCCAGGAGCAATTTGTTAGGAGACATGATCATTAGTTGCCATTGGAGCTTTATTACAGTACCTGCATTCAGAAATGAATGCTGATACTGTAATTGCTGAATTGGTGTCAGGGCTGAAACATAGTCAGTGGTGCGGTAACTGCAATAAACTGCTTGCTACAATGTAAATTTGTATTTGTAGTAAGTAATTTGCTTAGATTAAAGTAGAAAACCTTTTATATCTTCTCTCTCTCTCTCTCCCTCTCTCTTTCTCTTTTTTTTATCTGAAAACCTGTTTTTTGTGGAACTGAGGAGTGAAGACCAGGGAAAACAGACAGTGTGCCTCTGTAGACAAACACTCATTTATTTATTTATGTATTCATGTATTTATCTATTTATTTATTTATTTTGGAGGATCCTCAATTAAGAGTTGAGGAGTATAGACCAGGAGAATGGACCTATTATAGGAGTGTCAGATCAGAAATGGGAGAAAACAGACTTTTTTAATTTTTTAATTAGAAGTTGAAGGTTCCCAGAATGGGGAATGACACTAAGCACTAGATGGACAAGTAATGGGTCTAACTGAATTACACCAAGCACTAGATGGACACTCTATGGCTCTAACTGAATGACACCAAGTACTAGATGGATAAGCTATGGCTCTAACTGAATGACGCCAAGCACTAGATGGAGACGTAATGGCTCTAACTGAATAATACCAAGCACTAGATGGACAAGCTATGGCTCTAACTGAATGGCACCAAGCACTAGGTGGATAACCTATGGCACTAACTGAATGACACCAAGCACTAGATGGACAAGCTATGGCTCTAGGGCATTCCTAGCTGAAAGAAAAGGGGCTTTTTAAATGAAGACTCAATACATCACTTGTAAGAGGACCTTGTTAGTTCATTAAGAGTGATGCTATTCCGGAATGATGGAGGTCTTGGGCTCAAGTCATAAATGAGAAAACATTTTCCATTCATATTTCTGTGATTCAAACAATGCCTAATCAGGAAGCTTTCTTTATATTGGAAGCCTTGTCCCAAGACTCAATGAAAGCTGACATTTTCCTTTTATAGTTTTATATACACACACACCCACACACACACATATATATATATATATATATATATATATATATATATATATATAGATAGATATATATATATATATATATGTATATATATGTATATATACAGTGAATGAGTTTGTTAAGCTCCTTCAAGTTAAAAACCATAATTGCTGTTCACAATAGGACATTACTGCTAGATTAGTTTCTATCTGTATGCTGACAGTATTTCCATTTGTTTGGTCTTTCCTCTATTTTTTTTTATTTATTGCATTTGTTTACCGGGAAAATCCACCGGGCCTAAAAGAGTCCATTTTCAGTGGCGGCCCAGGGAGAAAAGCTCCGACAAGAGCATCGATACAATAAATATTAAACATTAATTGGTACAAAAGTAGATAGAGTGTTACACATAGTGATTACAGTAATATATACATAATATATACATAAAAGCAGTAATTGTGCTGGTTGCCAGATGAATTCAATCAGAAAGGTATAAACAGAGATATATTAATCAGCATTATTGTACCAGTATCAACAAGTGACAAAAAATAATAATTATGGAGAAAACATCATCAGTCATCAGTAGCAAAAACCACAGGAGTTTAGTTATCATATAAGAAGAAAGAGGAAGATAGGTTATACAGCTGGTACATTTCCTGGTTGTGAGATTGCAGAGTTTTACTAAGTAAATGTGTGTGGAAGATGAAGCCCACCTGTGGTAGCTTGTACTCCACAGAAAAAAAAATGTGAGTTTTGACGAGTTGAAGCTTCATCCAGTGTGTTTTGTCTTGTTGAAGCTGCAGAAGATTAAACTCGGTGAAGCACACAAAAAGGAGAAAATTGCTGCCAGGAGATGACCTAATAGCCATGTAGTTTAATGGCAGAAGCTAAATTTACAGTGACTCTAAACACAGAATAATTTGTGCCTTTTGGCTTTTCCCAGTTAAGGGTCGCCACAGCGGAACTCCGATCCGCTAATGATTGGCAGTAGATTTTTACGTGCTGGCTTGCCGGGCCTAACGCACAACCTTCAACAAAGGAAAGCCCACTCACGCATGTCGCCATACCGAAGACGCTCTGAGAATCGAACGGGCAACGTCTAACTGTGTATAATACTTTATTTAGTTTTCATGTGCTGCCATGGCATGAAGCTCAGTTACATGTGTACTTCAATAAATAATTTCACATAATCATGACCACACAACTGTATGTTTAGATGTGCTGGGTTGAATAATATTATTAATAGAACCTTAGATGTGGACAAGCTTTTATTTTTTGAAGAAGATCCTAGCCAAAGCTAGCCAAGGGTGTGGTTTGGCTCTTTGGCTCCGTTAAGAATTTAGCAGGAACCAGCAATGAAGAATGGGGAAACAATTAATAATGCTCCAGATATAGTAAAAGTCAGAAAATATCATGTTTTCCTATAAAATAGTATTTTTTGTTTCACACTTCGTAAGAGCACTCTAATAAAATGATTTAAATATATATATATATATATATATATATATATATATATATATATATATATATATATATATATATATATATATATATATATATTAAAGGTATCAAACTAAAAATTCCATTGTCAGTTCTTTGTGAACCAAATGATAAAGACAGAGCAGCCAAACAGCTACACTACTGATAGCATCTCATAATAAATGACTCCTTCTTTGTAACCATTTTACAACAAATTTCTCAAAATAATGTGTAATGATCCTCATCTAAAAAAAATGTAAATGGTGAATCAAGCTTGCAACATGCATTTGTACATCATGTGGTTTACTGTATACAAGTCGAAAGTGGGGGGAGGGGTCATTAGTCCCATGACAAAAATCCTTTATGCAGGAATTCTCTAGGTCATTAGTTACTCAGCATGCAAAGCTGAAATTTACCACATCATCCACAATGGAAACTGAGTACAAAGTAAAATGTCAGAATATGACAGTAAAGCCACTGAGGCCTGTTTTTGAAAACATATGTCTTCCCTTCTTTTGAGATTTAATTATGAAAATGTCATATTATATATACAGATGCTACAAAGCAAACTGACACATCAGTAGCTGTTGCATTGATAATGGGCTAAAACTAAATGTTAAAAAATGCAATATTTTTTGCATTTGACAAACAAACCTCTACCCGTATTATAGTATAGAAAATACTTCTTACTAAAATGAAGATATTGTGAGTGAGCATGGAATGTGGGTAGATAATGCTCTCTACTTTGACCATCATGTTGCAACAGTGGTCAGGAAGTCCTTCTGTTTTGCATAGATGATGACTAAGGGTATTTCCCCCTAGTTTCAAACAAATTCTGACCCCCCTGTATTCCACACTAATCAGGCAACTCCTAGAATTTAATGTTCCCTTTGTCATATATGAAGCAGTTAAAGAGTCTTGAAAGGCCTTCTTCTTCTCTTTCGGCTGTTCCCGTTAGGGTCACCACAGCAGATCATCTGTTTCCATTTCTTCCTGCACTCTGCATATTGCTCAGTCACACCAACCGCCTGCATGTCCTCTCTCACCACATCCATAAACCTTATCTTAGGCCTTCATCTTTTCCTCTTACCTGGCAGCTCCATCCTTAGCACCCTTGAAAGGTACCTGACAAAAACGATCATGGTACTAAAGAACTTGACCTATCAAGATAATCTGGAGGCCTTGTCCCTGTCATTGGTGTTTAATGACTCATTAGGGGTGATCTGTGCCTTGACATTCAGGCCATTAGGGATCTGACTGCCCAAGACCTGATATTTCTGCACAAATCAAACAATGTCAGTGTAGAACCAGAAAACTGAACCTGTTTCAGCAAATAAATCATTGTGGCACAACAGATTTGTCATGTGACTACCCCTTTCCTGAAACAAACTTCCTCTTCATATCAAGCAATGTGACACACTAACTTCCTTTATAAAGGAATTAGACAACTGCTTGGGTAGTCATAAATTCACACCGGGTATGACTGCTCTATAACACTTTCAAAAAGGAGGTAAGGTCTAAAGGTGGGTACTGCCAAGGCATAAATGGCCACATGGCCCATTTACCTTGTACATTCTATGATATCAATTAATTTGTTATCCTTACCTATAATATAAGTAGAGCAGAGTAAGACTGGAAAAGTAACCTTTAATAACATGATTCACATTGCTTTTAGCTGGACTTAAGGGTGGAGCCAGCTATATCCATGTCACAGGCTACCCACCTATAGGCTTGCATTTTTTGGTCAGTTTGGTGCATATTCATATCTATGACCTAATAAACAGCAAAAACTGATGTCACTTAAGCTATTACTTAGCAATATCCAGAGTCCTCCATATGTGATGTGGTACTTGCGCATTGCACACTTATATGGCATGCATGTACATGAACAACCTGGCACTTGTGAATATTCCTAGATTGTTTCAGCATCACATAAACTTATTGTGGAAATTCCTAAATGTTGGTCATCACAGTAGCAACAGACCATAATTTTTTGGATTAACAAGTCTGTGCATATCATTTTTTATGTTATGACACAAAAACACCGGCCACTAAAGACTAAGTGCACAAGGGTATGGTGCTGCTTATGGGTTGTGTTCATGGATGCTTGTAAATACAGACTGATAATTGCACTGGTGCCTTCCTGCTCCAATAATTATTTGTTATTATCCCAATTAAGGGGAATACATTTATGTTTTGCTGATTTGGTGTGTTTATAAATCATACCTGAGTGTTAAAGTTGAAATTCAGTGACTTTGAAGTGAAATTCTGTGGGCTTTTTGGACTAAGTGCCACTCAGAAGAGGATCATTGCATGGTGGAAAGGACATGGCCACGATGTCTGCTAACGATTCACAGGAGAAGGAAGGGGTTTTTTGTTTGTATTTTTAAGTCATCCATTTATTCCTCCACTTCTATGATGAAATAGGTCTTATAAGATACTAATATTCTCAATGAATCAAGTAATGTCAATCATTAGAAGTTATACTGAATAACTTAACAGTTAGAGAAATGGCAATCTGTTCAAACTGGACAGAATCCCATCAATACAGTTCATCCACTGCTGATAGAAGAAATGCTGTTGTGGCTCAAATGTCTGGGATTGAAAAGTGATGGTTTAGAGAATGGAGCTCATAGAAACAAGTTACAATTAATCAGTCTCCATTTTAGATCCAGTCTCAGTTGTCCCTGACTCTGATAAGTCTTTTATTGTCTACACTTATACATAAAATAAGGGGTAGGTGCTATATTTTCTCAGGAAGAAAATAATGATAACTACCTGGTCTACTATCTGAGCAGAAAATTAAGTAGGTCAGATTCACGATACTTTGCCATAAAATGATTGTACCTTGTCATTAAATGGGTACTCACCTCATTATAATGCTACTTGTTATTTATCATGTAGCCCTGCAATAGTTACACAAAAAGAAGGAGGTGGGCTTTGACCCTGCAACCTTTCAAATGCATGGTCAGATAAAGGTCAAGCCGTATGAATGCCAACGTAGATGAGTTGTAGGACAGTATAGAACTGTGGGGGGATCTATACTGGGAGGGAGTCACTGTCGCATAGTACATGCCAAAGGCTGTAAAAATGCTGTTTTTCTATGAAAATAATGTTTGATATGTCACTATCCCATTTGGCATAAATCAAGCAGTTAGAGAGTCTTGAAAGTTACTGTGTACACAACATACAATACTGTAAAGCATACAACAGCGGAGAGCATGCAGCAGCCGTGACACATTTGAAACTCCTGTAAAGATGCAGTTAATCGGAAGGACTTAAGCACAATGAAGCAAAAATATTTGCATTTCATTGAGAGGAAGTTGTTTGTGGCCACAAGATGCTACATTTGTGGAGGTTAGGAGTCAGAAAGCTGACTTGAAGAAACCTTTAAGTAATAGGGTGCTACCAGTGGATCTACTTGGATGTGTACAAGAACAAAGGAACACTTCAAACCTAATGGTGGATGTGCCTGTGTTCAGGGAGGAACTAGGGATTCAGGCTTGGAGCACAAGAACTGTAAGATATTGCTTTTGTTTAACAGACCTTTCCTGTTGAAGAACTAAGGTTGTTTTATTTTTATCTTTATATTTAATTGGAAATAGTGCACACTGAAATAAAAGTACTTTCCCCATTGGGTGCTACATTTTACAGCAAATTCACGCACACACACATATACACACATACCCACACAAGCACAGACACACATATATACTCTGAAACTCACACACACAAACACAAGTAATGTTTTACATGCTGCTGTCTTATTTCTTGTTAATGGTTCAGATATGTCCTGGTTGCCATGAGACAGTTAAGTAGACAGACTTCAACAACAGTAAAGCAGCGTACACTGTTGTGAAGAAGTCCATGTTTTATTATACCATACAGCTGTCTTTTCTGCTCTTGGTAACCAAGCTGTATTTAGTTCTGTTAAGATTACTGTTTTACAGCTTTCTAACTTCTGCTTTAGTTTTTGTTTTTTGACTTGAGTTCTGATGTTCTGGTACTATGGATAGTGTGTTGTTTGCTTGCAGTTTTCCACTCTAGTTTGTTTTTTTTTTTTTAAATTAGCTATTAGTTAGTTAGCAGTAAACAAATGGTGTCTGGAAGGAAAGATTTTAGTAAATGCATATACATTTGGTGCCAGGAATAGGAGCACTTATTTATTTATTTTACATTTGTTGACCGGGCTAGTCTAACTGGATATATGTCCATTTTCAGTAGAGGCCCAGGGAGATAAGCTCCGAGGGAACAAACAAAATCACATATACAAAAATTAATGTATATAATGAACATTGCAGGTGGAGTACAGAGAATAATAAAAGAGGTAATTCGTTCATAACATAGTGCAAAATATACAGATACAATTAGTACAATACAAAATGTTGCAATACATCATAAAGAAAATATGGCAGCTGAATTATACAATATATTAGTATACAACTAATCATAAAGAAAAAGTAGGAGCTGAAATTATACAATATATTAGTAAAAGTAGTCTCCTTAATGAGATTCTGAAGATGTAAGTAATAGTATAGAAGGACAAGGTAAGCTGTTATTAAGAAAATGAACTTGATTACTGAGAAGAGGAGGGTAGGTTGAACCAAGTAAGAAGAGCTAGTTGATCAGTCAGGTTTAGTACAGGGGCACAACCAGTGTGTTCTGAGGAAAAGTTTCAATTTGGTTTTAAAGAGTGATATAGAGGGAAGAGAGGAAAGTTTGTTAGGAAGAGATTCCATGATTTTCCAACAGTATTAGAGAAAAGAGAGTCCCCAGCCCTGTTGTTTGATTTACAAATATTTACAAGACATTTATGTGATGATCGTAGGTCTTTAGATTGTTGTAGGGGGTAATGAGGGTACATATTATATGGGTATTGGTAGGTTGGTAAAGGGTTTTATGAGCAATGGTCAGTTGGTGGAATTTAAGCTGATTTTGTAATTCAAGCCATCCTAGCTGCTTTAGATTAAAACAGTGATGGGTTCTGAAAGGGTTACCTGTAACAAATCTGGCTATGTTACTGTAGGAGTTTTCCATTTTATTAAGGTTGTTTTTAGAGAGATTAGTATATATGGGTGAGGCATAGAGGAGAGCAGAAATTAGATGGGTGTGAGCAATAGTTATTCTAGCTGCAGGAGAGAGGAAGGGTTTGATCCTGTAGAGAGAGACTAGTTTTCTATTAACAGATTTTAGAGTATTGTTAATATGGGTGTCGAAGTTAAGGTTGTTATCTATGGTGATACCTAGTAGTTTGGAAGTTGGATCTGGGGATATGAGAGTACCCTTACTGGATGTTACTGTGAAGTCTGTTGGGAGGGACTTACAAGTAGGAGTAAAAAGGAGGAGTTTAGTTTTTTGGGGGTTCAGAAGGAGACAGCGCTGTGTAAACCATTGTTCAACTGTGTTAAACACATTTTGGGTAAGGGAGTGAAGTTCAGATATAGATGTGGCTGAGCATATAAGCGTGGAATCATCTGCATATTGTATGCATGTAGCTTGGGGGATTGCTAGGTGAAGGTCGTTGATAAATATAGAAAACAGGAGAGGTCCTAATGTGGACCCTTGAGGAACACCAATGTTAATTGGCAGATGGGTAGATAGAATGTTATGCCAAAGTACAGCCTGTTGTCTATCTAAGTAGGACTGGAACCATTTTACAGCTAGTGGATCTAGTGACAGGGATTTGAGGATATTTATAAGTATCTGGTGATTTACCATATCAAATGCCTTAGACAGATCTATAAACAGTGCAGAGGAAAGCATATTGAGGTTACGGTTTTTGTTAATACATTCAGTAAAGGAAAGGAGGGCAGTAGTAGTGCTGTGGGAAGGACTGAAACCATGTTGAGAGTTTGAAAGTAAGTTATTTTGGATTAGGTGGTCTAGCATATATCTGTGGATGCATTTTTCCATGATCTTTGCTAAGGGAGAAAGTAGGGCTATGGGACGGTAATTGGAGAGTTCAGTAGAGTTCCCATCCTTGTGAAGGGGGATAATATGGGATACTTTCCAGATTTTAGGGATGTGTCCTTCACTGATGATTCTATTGATGAGAATGGAAATGGGATAGGTGATGGATTTGGCTGACTTTTGTAGATATTCAGCGAGTAGTTGGTCTGCTGAAGGAGTGCACGGTTTCAGTTTTTGGATAAGGGTAAGAATATATGTTGTTGGGACTGGTTGGAAGAAAAACGCAGGGGATGGGTTAGAGTTAGAGTTGGATATAGTTAAGTTCTGAGTAGATAACTGACTGGCAAAAGTTTGAATAGCCTCAGTGAAAAAGGTATTAAAGGCATTAGCAGTCTGCTTGGGATTCTACTGGTCTGTGCCTTGTGGGTTTGGTCTGATGGATTGACCTAGGTGTGATAATTGATTAATACTCGCCCAGAACTTTTGTGGTTTATTATGGTGAGCCTGCAGAAATTGTAGGTAGTATTTTTTTTTTGTCAGACAGTATAGCTTTTTTAGTTTCATTTCTCAGCTGTCTGAAGTTTTGTTGGTCTACTGGGTTTTTAGTTAAATGAGATTTATTCCAGTATTTATTTTTGAGATGGATTTTTTGCCTGTTTTTTTTTTGAAAGCCATGGGGCAGATTTAGTTCTCATTCTAATAGAGTGGGTATTGCCTCTCTCTCTCTCTTTCTCTTTCTGTACAATGCTTTCCTTCTTTGGAATGCTGAGTAACCTATCTAATTGTCTATGTCTGAGCCCATGTTTAAATATTAGGTAAGTATGTGTATGTCTTCAGTAGAGTTAGAGTGGGTGACGTGACCCTGCATTCTCAGTCTGTCTGAAGCAAAGTTTCATGGAGTTAAGGTTAGTATCCACTGTCTCTTAGTCACTCATCCATGACAATGTGCTTACTGTTTATGCCAAATTACTACATATAACTACATGAAATGGAAACTCTTTCTATAGTTATCTGCTGAGACACTTCATTAATTATCACCTATGTTTACCTATGATAACAGAACTAAGGATTTTTATATCATATGATAATCTTATCAGTTCTCAGGGTCTTATATGTTTCAGACATTTCATAATACTTTCGTAATACTTACAGCATGAACTTGTAATGTAGCTTCTGTAGTGGCAGGTATGGCACTGGTGGTGGTTGTGGTTGCGCTGGTGATGGTACGAAGTTCCTTTCCTTTCGTCTCAGTGCGGAAGAGTCTTTGAAGCCAAATTTTATATTTATCAATGACCTTTCCAAAAAAAAGAAAAAAAAAATCAGGTGGTGTTTTGAATTGGTATGTCAGCTCATTTACTGAAATTATATTTTTCAAAATACAAAAACACTCCCTGGGATTCACGAAGCTTACGCCAGGTGCAGGAGTAGCATTAATGTTCCAACACCAAATATGGCTGCCGAGCGATCCAGGTACGAGCTGTTTTCACGTGCAATACCTGCGTACACTACACCGGCACAGTTCTCGGCTCCTGTATGCAAATTACCCCATTTGCAGCAGTGTAGCATGCAAATGAGGGTATTTAGCGATCCAGGAAGTGGTGCAGGTGTAGTGTAAGCATTCAGTAATGTAAACCGTAAAAAAGGTTTACATTACTGCAAACATAAATTCGGAGCCATGTCAGCCGGCCAAACCCATGTATTATATTGTTAATATATGCCAATATGCCAATGGCTAAATATATAGCCATTGGAATAAAAAAAACATGCACAAAATGTAAAAATAACACTTTTTTTTTCGAGCTATCACGGAGTGTAAGCGTAGGGCAGTGGCGTGCAAACGGGATCGTAAGAAAAATAGAAAAAAAGAAAATAATGCAATGTAACACACATCATGATTTCCCCATAATAGTCAATGGCAGGCATGTTACACCACTTCATGGTGCAAGGGTTGCTAAGGGGCTGTGTCAGTGTTATGTGCAGTTTCTAGGAATTACTAGGCAATTTAATGCAAATGAGAGGAGTTATACTGAATCACAGATTCCCCCCTGGTGTAAGGATGCACCTCACAGTGTAGTGTTATAACACTGAGGTGTGACTATGAGATAAATATAACATCAAGAGAGGAGTGTGTCACCTTTGCTGTAAGCACATTGGAGCAATGCCAATCCGGTTAGCCCATAGCTAAGCAAAGCTAAAGGAAAGGGGTGTGTATAACTGGTGTTAGCTTTACTCAGCTGAGGGCACACAAGGTAAGCAAGTATGCATGTGAACGGAGATTAAACCATGCTTAATCCCAGTAAATAGGATTGCACAGCGCGCACCGGAGCTGAAACAGGAAATATATAGGAAAGAAATAAGAAAATGCTGCAGCAGGGAAATAGGAGTACAAATGAGTAATTAACATCTAGGAACCTACAGTGGGCTACTGACAACAGCTAACAAGGCTGCTAGCAGCTACCCACAGGAAAGGGGAGGGGCTGTACTGCAAAGAAAACACTAAAGTGTCACAGCAGAACAAAGTAGAATTGCATTATATCAGCTACCTAACACACTTTGCAACACACGACTGGGTAGGGAAAGTAGAAGACAATAAAGCTGGCAGGTGGATGCATGCCTGACAATGGGAGGGGATCTAGGTTTAAAAGGGAATTAAAGGGCAACAGATGAATCAAGGCAGGCAAGCATAACTCCACACTACAGCCCCCACACTTGCAGTAATCAATATAAAACCCATTAGTAAGATACCTTGCAGCTGGAATTGCTCATACAAAGCCAATGACATCAGCAACATCTATAGCACTATAGTATAAAGTGTGAAAGCACCTCACACACACTTGTGTTTTCCTATACACACTGCACCATTGGTGTATACAAATGGGGAAGATTTAATATGTACATGTTAGGGGCTGCCATTGCTTTGATCCACCAGCATGTGATGGAGACCGAAGATGGTGAGGAGGATGATGCTGACAACCACCGCAGGCACCAGAGGAGGAGAAGAGTGTTCAGTCCCAGGGTAAGCTACCAGGGGCTACATGATCTGGAGATATTAGAGCATTACAGGGTGGACAGGGAAATCCTACAGCAACTTGTGGAGCTGTGTCGGTCACGCCTCAGACCTAGAACAAACAGAGGGGAACCCATCCCAGTGGATACCAAGGTATGTATAACCTTGATAATACTAGCCACAGGTACCTTCCAAAGGCCAACTGGGGATATCATGGGGATCTCACAGGTATCAGCATCCAGGGTACTCCATCAGTTCCTGGAAGCCATGTTACCACATGCCAATGAGAACATATACTTCCAGCAAATGCAGGAGGAGTTGGCCAGCAATATGCGTCTCTTCCACCATGTGGCAGAATACCCGGAGGTACTAGGTGCAATAGACTGCACACGCATACACATCAAGTCACCACCTGGTGAGCAGGGTAGGTGCTACATATACCGCAAGGGATACCCCTCCATCAACTGCCAGGTCATGTGTAATGCCCAGGGCATTATCATGGATGTGTGCTGGCAGCCCTGGAAGCTATCATGACTCCCACATCTGGCATGCCTCACAGCTGTATCAGGCATTTGCCAGGGGGGATATCCCATGTGGCCATCTGGTGGGGGATGCTGGCTATATACTGGAACCATGTATGATGACACCCATCAGAAATGCACACACACCCATAATGAGGCACATGCACAAACTAGAATCATCATAGAGCATGTGTTTGGGATGCTCAAATCACAGTTCCGTTGCTTGGACATATCTGGTGGAGCCTTGCAGTACTCTCCAGGCACGTGTGCCCATATCTTCATAGTACGTGTCATGCTACACAATATGATCCTGTGGAAACAGCTGCAGCAGGGACAGAATGGTGAAGGCCTTCGCAGCCCACCACCATTGCCAAGGCCCCCACAGGCACAGAGAGACTCAGATCACAAACACCTTGAGCCAGCCCCTGTAGGCAGATGGAAGCGTGCCCAGTATGCCCATGCCTTGGCAAGGAGGGAACATATAGCACACACACTGACAGTGTAGGCACCTAGGGACTGACACCTTTCTCCACCTGCACACACAGTAAAAATGGATGGCACACACACAAAACTACCTGTAAATTGTCATGTATAGGCAACCTACTCTGTGCATCCAACATAGGCAGCCCTCAACTATTGCACACACAACTGCTATTGGCACAAGGTTAGTCAACACCTGAACAGTAAATTAAGCTATCAGCATGTGCTGCTACTGTATGTATAGGTTCATAGGTAGGTACTAGGCTAACTGCCTGAGGGCATTCATAAGCCTAGCCACAATGTGTCAGCTTTTGCCACCCCATTGATTAATAAACTGTCCCTCTGTGGAGCAGAGCCAATGGTGGAATCCCTAGGGTGTATCTACTGTTCCCCATCCACTCTTCAAGGTTTCTCTTAAAGAGTGTTAGTGAGGGGCTCTGTATAATGTAATTTGGGATGTTGTTCCAAAGCATGGGGAGTTTCTGTGACAGGAATCTGTCCCTTCAGCATGTTCTAGTTATTGTTGTGGCAAGGTGTAGCTCACTACAGCGTATGGCTCACTGGGACATGGATTTCCATAGGTGGAGCATATCCATTAACTCTGAGTTGGACACGGCTTTGTAGGCCAGCAGAGATCATGCCTGAGTAAACGAGATGCCACTGAGTACAGCAGGAGTTTATTCAGTCTGGCTGCATAGGACATATGTTTAAGGCCAGTAATCCTCTTGGCGAGGTACGTTTGTGGTCCTTCCAGCTGTTGGAAGTGCCTTTTGAGGTACATCCCAAATGGGGTATTATACTCTATGATGGGCCTGATGAGTGATGAGTAAAGGGGCACTATAACCTCAGTATGTCTAGATGCGTACCCTTTAGTAATTAGATGGCCTACACAGAAGGATGTCCTAACTACTTTGGAGATATGATTGTCAAAGGAGAGAATACTATCTACCTTAGTCCCCAGATCTCTTATTACTTCGTCTGTATTAAGGTGACTGCCACCTATGTGGTAATTTGTGGGTGTTTTATTTTTCCCAAATGGAATGACTATGCATTTTGTGGCATTTAGCTTGAGGCCATGACTTTGACACCCTGTGTAGGTCTCCGTGAGGCCCTTTTGAAGGATGTCTGTGTCAGCTGGACTGTCAATTATGGCTCCCAGTTTGCAGTCATTGCCAAACATGGTCTGCCATAGTCCATCTGTGTTTGCCTGTACCTCTGAAAAGTATATGCCGAACAGTAGGGGTCCCAGGACTGAGCCCTGTGGGACACCACTTGTGACTGGTTAAGAGTTGGACCTGGAGGCTGCTAGTCTTACCATGTAGGTTCTGTCTGTAAGCCAGTTGGCAACCCATCCTGTGATGTATGGGTTTATGTACAGGCTGGTGAGTTTATCAATAATTCCCGAGTGGAGAATGGTGTCAAAAGCCTTGGTGAGGTCCAGGTAGGATGTGTGAACCACCTCTCCCCTCATCTATCACCTTGGTGACTGTCTGTAAGACATCAAACAGGTTCAGTAGGTATGATCTGCCCTCAACCAAGCTGACCTGGGATGGATCAAGTGTTTGGAGGTTATCAATGTCTTTGTTAATGAGTTCTATGATGATGCGCTCCATAGTATTGCAGACCAGGCTAGTCAGGCTTATGGGGTGGTAGTTACCATGGTCAACTGTGTCTCCACCTTTGTGGAGTGGAATAACCATTGCTATGCGCCATTGTATGGGCATGTAGCCTGTGGGGAGGCTGAGGTTGAAAAGCTTAATTAAGTGGGGGACTAGTTCATCTTGTAGTTTTTGCAAGATGCAGCCTGGGACACCATCTGCCTTCATTTCTCACTGTTTTGCCTTTTGAGAGGACTATTTCCACCTGTGTGTCTGTGATGTCTGGGATACTGTACTTTTTGGGTATTGTTGTGGGCCTTTTAGGGAGTGATATGGGGGTTAGGTTTGCACTGAATGTATCTGCAAGGATGTTGGAGATATCAGTAGGTTCAGTATATTTTGTGCTATATTGCACCGGCACAGCACAAATCTGTGAGTTACCACTTAGTTTCTTGACATAGCCAAAGAAGGCTTTGTGGTTATCTTTAGAATCCTTGGCTATTTTCCTTTTGAAGTTAGCCTTGGATGATTTCATGAGGGACTTAAATGTCTTACTAATATTTTAGAGGGTGTAGAGGTTGAGAAAAGTGGGAGGTAGGTGTTAAAAGCCTAGAGGTGATATAGTATTTGCTTTGTTGTTAGGAAAAGGAAGGATGAGAGTTAGTTGTAAATGGGTGTGGTGAGAAAAAGGAGGTAGCTAGTGTTAATGATGTGTTATGTGTGATAGGTGTAGAGATTGGAGGGTGTGGCCTCTGGAAGAATAAATGTAGGAGTACTGGAGGTGTGTGGGAATTGGGGGCAGGGTAGGGGAGCGGAGTGAGCCCGCAGGGTGAACGGAGCGGGTAGAGACAAAAGAGAGGACTATCAAGGAAGGCAATCAGTGAAATATGACAAATTCAGCAGGTAAGTTTGGAGGATCTGGAAGCTGGAGTGGGAGAGTGTGGAAGAAAGTCAAGAGGCTAGTAGGAAGAGATCCAGGCTATTAAAGGAATAGATTAAAGCAGGGCTGAGGGAAGAATAAAGTGAATTAGAAGGGAGTGTCTAGAGGGGGTTAGAAGTACTGGAAAGGCTGGGAAGACTAGGGAAAGCAGAGATGAAGTGAAAGAAAAACAAGCAGAGGGTGGGGGGTATGGCTGCTGGCTGATATGGCAGTTTAAGTAGGACACCTAACAAGTATCACAAGATTAACCTATGCATCTAGTAGAAGGTACTATATTGTATGACATACTATTTTTGTTTTAGCTTGCCATTCAATCCAGGGGGTACTTTTGTTACCCAGGTGAGGAGATACACAGGCAGGCTGAGGTAGGTGAGTAGAGTTGGTGTTAGGAGTCCAGGAGGGCACAACCCAAGGTAGAGAAATTAGGTAAAAAAAGTATGCACAACTGGAGAGAATAAAAAAGAGAGGAGAAAGGTATAATGAATACTGGGTATGGAACAGGGAAGAATTAGTTAAACAGTAAAAATCAAACAGAAACATATGAGCTTGTACAATAACAAAGCAATATCAGCACCAGGTGAAGTAACAAATGAAATTAGGTAACAGCTCTAGAACATTCCACTTAAATGGTTGGTTTCATTCTATACAACTATATAACAGCTATACAACTAGATAATAGCAGCTATATATAAACATTGAAACTAGCAGATTAATAGAGAATATCAAGTCTAATATAAGGCTTTTAACAACACATACAGTAGTTAAAGACTAGAGCACTCTAGCCGGAGTTCAATGGTAAGGTGAAGTCTATAACTCTAATTCAGCAGTTAGCAACACTATAATATTTGCCATAGACTCTATGAGAAGAAAAGGTACATTTAGCTCAAATTAGCTTCAAGTACAAATTCAGTAAGAAACTAGACTCAAACAGTGAATCACAAATACACTTGCATGTGCCTTATTAGGTCGGCGCAACCCAGGTATACTTACAACCTGGTATCTAGGCGAAGCAAAATAGATGCTTGACTATTACATATTGAGTGTAAGAAAGTAAGTGGGAACTATGAGCTTATAGTATATAGTAGGGTTTGAAGCCAAGAACAATAAGTTATTTATCTCAATATGTTTTAGTTTGTTACTTGTCCTTTTTTCAGGGTAGCATATTCTGTGACTAACATAGATGTTGGACGCAGTATAAAAATGCCAAACACGCTACTGCTGTGTTTATGCGCCGAGGTACATATAAAAACCTCAGAAGGATAAGTAATTCAATTTCTCATTTCTGTGAGGGAGTCCTGCATTGATGTAGGAATTAATAGCTGCACCAGGATTCTATTAACATTTTCCTGCCGTTTGCAAGCACAAGGACTGTGTAAAACCCTTGCAAGGTTAAAATCAAAGTTTCTTATTTAACAGTTGGCTATCCGAAGATTAAATTATGCACCAGAGAACTTTATTCGCTACAGCCAGTTAGTTAGCACATAGATACCTATGAAACCTCAAACCAGTAAGATATTTACTTTTAAGGGCTGGAAAGTCGTGCAGCCTAATATGAGAGTAAAAGCTTAACCGGAGTACTAAGAGTACACTACGGTCTCTAGACATATATCTTATGGCACCTGCATGTGCTGATACATAGCTGAGTGGAGCCAGAACAGTATCTGGCCACCTTTAATGCTATATAAGATAACAAATTGGATTGGACGACCTTACTAAAGGTTTATTGCATCAAAATAACAAACGCCACTCAAGCTAAGTAGTTAGTAGTACCGAGCAGGTTGCTGGCTTAGCGCTGCTTCAATTAAGTGGAGCCGTGGATAGATGTTTGTTTGGACGAATTGAATAGTACATTGTAGCATTCAGATAAACAAACATGACTAGTTCTAACAACAAGAAGTGTGGAGCAAGTTATTAGCTTAGCACTGAGAAGGTAAATGGAGCCACGGTGATTGCCAGATATATGTAGTATACAGAGACCCTAAGCGGCTAGTTTGTAAAGCATTACAGTCCCATCAGAACATGGCAATTAAATACAATAAGTTACACATGGAAAAAATAAAGGCAGTAACACACTAACTTGTAAATACAAATCTAGAAGCCTAAATACACCAAGTTATTCCAGTATTGTTTAGTTGCACAGAGAAAAATAAAGGCAGTAACACACTTACATTTAAATGCAAACCTACAAGCCAGGGTACGCACAGCAGCCACACGGAGAGAAGGGAATTTAAAGATGGCGCCTCTTGGAGACTAGGTCCATATAATAGGTTTAGAGTGGATGTAGGATGGTAGGGGGGAGGAGTAAAGTGGGGGAAGACAGTGGCAAACCAGAAGATAGTGCTAGGGTGGGGGTGGAGAATAGAAAGAGAGTCCAAGGCTCTAATAGAATGGAACCAGGAGGTAGAAGGGAGAGGGAGGTAGATAGAAAAGAGAGAACTAGTAAAAGATAAAGGAGGCAGTCAGAATAGTTTATACAGACAGTTGGAGGTAGTGTGTAGAGTGGGGGGGACAGAAAGTGTAGATTGATAAAGATAAAGGAGGAGGGTAGTCTGTGTTGTGAATATGAGGCACAGTGAGAGGGTTAATACCCAGAGGGAAGGTCAGGGAGGGGAAATTGTAGGTGTATATGTAAAAAGGAGGGAGGGAGAATGTGACAAAAGAGAGGACTATCAAGGAAGGCAATCAGTGAAATATGACAAATTCAGCAGGTAAGTTTGGAGGATTTGGAAGTTGGAGTGGGAGAGTGTGAAAGAAAGTCAAGAGGCTAGTAGGAAGAGATCCAGGCTATTAAAGGAATAGATTAAAGCAGGGCTGAGGGAAGAATAAAGTGAATTAGAAGGGAGTGTCTAGAGGGGGTTAGAATTACTGGAAAGGCTGGGAAGACTAGGGAAAGCAGAGATGAAGTGAAAGAAAAAAACCATTATATGCATAGCCATACAATCTTGAGCTGGTCAAACATCCTGGCCAGACTGAAACATATGCAGAAGTATTAGGTACAGACAAACCCTGCATAAGTAGCAATGTTCAGAAATATAACAGCAGTACTCACATTTAGACCAAAACTTCTTGACATTCCACACAATATATTTGAGTTTGTCTCCATACAGCTGTTGCAATAGATTTCAGACAACACTTCCAGGCTGTCTTCCTCACAAGTAAGGCAAAGGGACAATGCCTAATTGGAGTACTCAGTTATACTCCACTGTTGCCATGGTATTGTCTAATGGAGTAGCTGTACAGCTGATGTGCATGTAATTAACTACTTTGGAACACCCATTGGTGATCAGAAAAACACATGGTACTGATCTCTAACTATAAAAGGATGGCTTGTCACACATTCAAACCATCTGTATATACCTGCAGAACATTACAAAATACCCAAAAGAAAATTAAAACAAACACCAAAATAAATAAAATACCAGTCAATAACACCTCCAATTACCAATAAGGTATGTATAAATTGTAGTATTTCTGTGTATGTAGTACCTGTTCTGTAATAATTACAGTGTAATCAATGCATATAGTGGAAATAGCTATCTTGTAGTAATGTATTGTTGAGCAGTATTTATGCCTGTAGTATTCTATGTGTGTACTGCTGTAGGTCACAAGGCAAACTCCTCATCCACCACAAGGGATGATATATTTGGGCTTGGAATTCATTAATTATTTTCCAACCACTGTCTGTGTCAGGGTTGGTCCAAGTATGGGCTATAACAGGGGATAGTATATGTTGATATATTGTAACAGTAGACATATGCATGGGTGTATTAGTGAGATGAACATGTCAAAGGTGGGCTTACTTTGCAAATATGATTTGCATTGTGGGATATTGTGCCAATAACTGTGTAATGTACAGAATTCTAGGCAGATCTGTCTCATCTGTATTACATTTTACACAGCATTTGTGTTATGTTATGTAAACATTATTTATGTCTGTTGGCAATTACAATACTCAATAACAGGATACATATGAATTGTATTCATCTGACAGTTTAGCAACGTGATAGCAAAGACAATTGGAGGAGCTAGGTAACTATCCATGCATATAAGACATGTAATATCCACTTCTCTAGTATCGTTTGCAAGCAATAACAGCTGTACATGTGCACATGTTATGCAAATGTGTAGTGACCCTTGTTACAGGGCTGGGTCAAATGGCAATGTGCACACCTACATAGAGTGGATATTGAGAGTAGAGACCCACTGGTTGAACTTTCAGGTTTGTGTAGCCTACCCTCTCATTGCCAACCTAACAGCCGCTTGCAAATACTGCATGTAAGGTAGTGCATAGTACTGGTAATGAAACATGTTGCATATCATCTTTAACTCCAGTGTAGCATCTGCAGTAGGAGTGTAAGATGTAGGAGACTGCTGCTCATGTGGAATAGCTGCTTCATAGGTGATGGCTTGCACTATCTGATTATATCCTGATCATGTTGATAGTGACAGCAGAGTCTATTGATACTTGACTCTGTTTGGGGAGTGGGTGTCCGTGCCCAACAGACTTCATGGTTCTGGTGGATATGTGTGTATATACCCAGAAAAGGATACAGACCTGTTGACACTTGCATCATCTATAATCAACTATCAGGATGTGATGTGCTCCTCAGATGAGGATTGCTGCTAAAGTTAGCTACTATGTATCTGTAATAGCCAGTGTTTTCACATCCATAACTCAAATATTTACTTGTGAGCATCACCGTCTAAAACATCTTCATAAGCAATAAGTAAACTAAATACAGTAATTGGTACTTGTAGTACTGAATGCTTATACAGGCATGTCCACTAGTCAGCTACTGGTATTTACTAATGTCAGCTTTGTGTATATGGCAATTCTGGGGGAATGTAATCTCTATGCCATGTACACTGCCAAACCCACCTAACACCACACCCCACACATTGTCTAGGATGGAGCTACAGAGGCAAGCTGGAAGGCAGTCCATTCTACAGCCATGACTGGACTGGACAGTCATGAGGTGTAGGTTAACACATGCATCTCATCACCACACTCAACACATACCCTTACCAGAACACAGTAAGAACACCCACACATACCACCGGAATGCACACACATTCACAGAGGCTTCCAAGTATCTGGCCAAGCAAGAGACCTCCCAAACTGGAATAGACAGATAACAAAATACACAAACTGTATGACATAGTTTGCAAAACTGTGCCAATCCTCAGAACACATGGCCAGAAACATGCCCAACAGTACTTATTTGTGAATGCAAACTCTAGCACTATGTCACACACCAAGCTATATGAGGGCAAACATACTGTCAGCTGCCTGTCTGCCATGATTAGCCACATACCCATACACTCAGACCACCTTTTGAGCTATACACATGGCTCTGGCATATTCCATGTTGTTGTGCAGGACCTGTGATGCAGTAGCCTGGACTGCATGGAAACACACATGTAGGAACTATCAGGTCTTGTAGCCCATGCAGGTATGTCCCAAGGACTGGGTAGCATTCTGCCATTGCCCAGAATGATACTGCAGTACAGGGACAAAAGGAATATATTCCCCAATTGTCTAATGTACTGGTGTAATTCAAAGGGTATCCAGTATCTCTCTGCCTGGGATAACATGGTTGACAGACCACGATGCTTTGCCAGACAGGGCCTGCACCTGTCTCCCCTGGGAATTTAGATACTGGCTAGGGCTCATGCTTCCCCTATAGTGCCTTTATCATGCAAGGTACAAATGAAATTCCACTGCTGTAACAGGGACAGCCAAGCAATAAACTGTGGGTCTAGCTACTCAATGTACATTTTGGAAACTCAGTATGGACTCACTTACGTCAGTCCTTAACATGGAGAACATATCTGTGCAGTGACTGAGATATGGTTCAATGCTCCAGAGAGCACCCCTGCATGACCATGTTATAACACATACCTTACCTCTTGCCCATTATCCTTTAATGGAACACACGGGCCACAGGTGTGTCCATATTCCTGAAGGATATGTACACCCCCACGCTAGTTGCATTTGCATAACTTCAGATGCATTATGCTGAGCAACTATCTTAGTGCCAAAGTGGAATCCAAATTGCACTTTGTAACAGATCACCCACTATGCCTCAGAATTCCCAACTGTCATATTGTGCTGTAATGGGGAATATTAGGTTTGAGACAGAAAACCATAATAATGGCTACTCTCAAATATCCCATTATTAACTGGGAAGACTCCTCATGTACCAACACCTGTGCTCAATGCATGTTGGATTTCATTAACCCCAATGACCTGGATTACCATAGTCACAGAAACAGGGCTAACAGTGTGCTACACATAGTCATTCTCCAAAGCCAATGTTATGCTTCTTAAGAGTAAAGTGGTGAATGTCATGGCACCCATGCAGATGGACAATGCATGTGCAAATGCTGAATCCTACACAAATGCACTTTAAGCACTCACATACATGCAGTGATTGTGCTATTGAAACAGAACCAAGACTCAACCAAACACAAACAGGAAGGCAAACTGGTGGTACCCTGCCATACACTGTACCACAGAAGGTAGAAACTGTTGCAAGAGTGAACACACATGAGTGGAGGTGATCCCTGGTCACCCTCAGTAAGATGCAGATACACTATATAAGACCACACAAAGCTAGTGTGAAACTAATCAGACACATATGAGGCTAACCACAGAGCATTCTATAGCTGTGTCATGAATTGTAATGGCAACAACAAGACCTGCAGTGCTTCATAGCACTATGGCATGAGAAGTACTGCACCTACAAAAATAGAACTTGTTCATCCAGATAGGGTCTTGGATAACTTAAACCCACTCTCACCCCCCAACAGTTACATATATTTATATATTCATGTACACTACAGAGTCCCTGTAATAACAACTATGCAGGTACAAGCTGCACTCTCTAATGCCATACATATATCTTGCATGGGACCTGTCAACATCCCAGGGTGTGTTTTACACAAATGTCAGAACAATTTGCTCTCCACCTACACATCATGTTCAATCATAGCTTCATGTCAGGCTGTGTACACACTGAATGGTGCACAGTAACAGTCATCACACCCCACAAAGGGGGAAACACCACTGATAATGGGAAATAGTGCACTACTACCCTGCTGAGTCTGGTCTGTAAGGTCATGAACCTTGATCAACTTATTTGATTTAGTCAGTACAGATGTAGATGATAGTAAAGTTGATTCACACAGCTTATCTTGACCTTGCCAGGACTTAGGACACCATCACCCATACTGTGTTCCAGCTACACTCAGTAAACTAGGTGTATATTCCTATGTCACAAGACTGGTTGGCAACTGGACCGCTGGCAGAACCAGCACTACAGAAGGTGTCTGACTAATACACGCACATCAAGCCAGTGCCAACTACAGTAATACATGGTTCAGTCCTGGTACTCCCCCTCTTTGTTATCTATATCTATACCACACAGACTAACACAGAAGGCATCTGCCTATTGAAGTTTGCAAATGACTATGAACTAGGAGCAATAGTTGACTCAATGAGTGCTGTGGGCAACATACAGAAGGGCCTTTGTGTGTCAGCTGTGTGGTGCCTGAAGTATGGCCACAATCTCACAACAAAGTATTGCATTGCCATCCCCTATGTTAGAAACCCTGTACCCATAAACTACCACCTAGGCAGCAGTCAACATAATGGAAACTGTGTGTGTATGGGATCCAGCTGTACAGTAGTCTTTCCTTTGATAGTCACTTCACCACACCAGTCAGGTAGTCATAAGTGGCACCCCTAATCATGACAGGGTGCCATCCATGAATATAGAGATCATTGTTCAGCCATAGCACTCAAGTAACCCATAATAGATCACATATTTTCTTTAAGGGTTATTGGCCATGTTCAGATGGCCTACACTGGCCTTCCCAAACCCTAGCTCCACTATGTAGCATGATGCCTACCCTGAATAAAGCCATGTCCAACCCAGAGATGTTGGACATGCTGCACTTACACATCCTGATTTCAAATAAACACATACTTCATGGACATCCACCTTTCTAGTGCAAGGATCATAACATGCCTGACAGATACCTGTCCCATACACTTTACATACTCCTGCCATACTACGCATCCTTGTCCAGCAAAGCTGCACATTGCTCCACTTTGAGACATGGTGTGATGACTGCATGGTAAATATTTCAGTAAACCTGTGGATCAGTTCTGTGGCACTGCTTGAACTGGCCACTGAAAGTTACCTGTCTGTTGGCTACAGCTAGGTAACCTTTTAGCCTATGCTTATAAATGGCCCAGGACATATAGGCTACTAGTTCACTATAACCATACATGCTATAGTTGATATCCAACCCTGCAAATACCATCAAGCTAGCCATTGTCCCATGTGTTTTACATCTGCAATACAGGTAATACATAGCAGGATGCTATATTGCTGTACAGTTCCATGTAGATGTATATGGCAAAACACATACATGTACAACTTGCTTTGAGCAAGTCTGCATGGTCACAGATCATGTCCCTTAAGGCTTTGTATGACTATATATGTGACATATACACAACATTAAGGTCTCTTGCATTAATGTTAACACACCCAGGCATGTGCTCATAGGTAAAGACACCAGTACAGGCAAACAGACATGCCCACATCAAGACAACATCCACATGGAGTATGAGCAATGTCATCACTTGACACACACATATAAGGTGATAACATGAAATCACCAGTAAGTGTCAAATGTGTGTGAGTTAAACATGTCAGTGTTGTTAGTGTCATGCAGATTTGCAAATATTTGTAATTATAATAAATGTGATACACATGTATGTGCAGCTGTACTTCTGTACTTCTCTGTGAGTTACTGTGACCTGTCTCCATCATTATGTCTTCCAGGTATGCCGTGTGCCAAGCTGCCACCATACAGCCACATGGAGGATGAGATCCTCATTCCATACCCCTTGACAACCATGAAACACTTTGCAGCCATGTGCCACAGGATGCACAGCACTGGGATGGTCAGTGGGAGGAACTTTGCAGGAGGGTAAATGATGTTGGCGGCCACAATCGTACCTATCAGCAGGTGTGCCGACACTGCACTGACCTAATTAGATGGGCAAAACAGTGTCATGGCACCTGTCCTCAGTGGAGCATATGACATCTATGGATGTATGTCTTATGGGACAACACTGACATATGAAATAGATGCCCATCACAACCATTGGACAAAACATGTTTACACATGGCCATGGAGGATGGCCAGAGACATGAAACAACACAGACAGTAGAAGAGATGTACATGTGTGTACACCCTGTTGTACATTGGCTCAACACAATACAACTATGGCCTTTGTGTAATGGTTATATTGCAGATGTGACACATTAAACATCATAGAGGCCTGTGCACAGCTTGTGTAGGCATGACATCAAAGCACCACAAAACATGTCTTGAACATTTTGAGTGTGTCATGACATGAAAGCTTTCACCTATACAGTATCCAAATACATACATGCGTTGCACAACATACACATACAACCACAGCAGGCCACAGATACAGTACATTCACTTTACTGGTGTCAGACATCACTGTCATGGTTGCTTCTCATGTGTGTGAGGTACACAGATGGCATGTGGAACACGGAGTACTGCTAAGTTAGCCATGTCAGGGCATAGTTGCCAGGCATCAGCAATATGGTTGCAGATGTGCAGGGGTGTCATCTATATACCCTTCAGTGACCTGTGTCACACATTTCACATTAGGGTTTAGTGTGTATACACCTCAGTGACATGGGTTACATTCTGCATTAGATATGTATTGTATCTGAACACAGTCATGGCTATGAATTGTGTCTGTAACTCGCACTGTATAGCAATATTGAAGCCACATGATGTCCTGCAATGGCTATGCACATCAGCTCAATGTGCAGTATGTCACTGTATATCTGTAGGGTGGACTGACAACATTGCGTCAGCTGAAGGTCCATGCTAGTATAACACATCCCTGCGTTGGGACACCAGTACCTCACTGTATACTTGAAAGGACACCATTGTGTTAAATATGTATGCATGTCATTCAAAACTTCAGCAGAAGTCATGTCATACTACATGTGATTGGCAAGGTCATATGCCACACATCAGGCTGGTGTACTGTTAACCTGTGCTGGTCTGTGGCACCATTGCAAAGTAGGGACAGCCATGTCAAATGTGTGTACAGCCACATGCACATTGTCTGTAGACTCAGCTCAGGGGTAAGCAGAAAAATGTTGAACAGACATGCACTGCTTATGGGGAGATATGCAAGCTAGGGCTCAGGCAAACACAGTATTCACTCAACATACCCTTTTGCTCATGTCCTCCTCACACATGGGGGCAGTGGCCAACACAAAGCATCAGTGGCAGATGTACACAGGTCAGCGATGTCTGTTAAAATGTGGGGTATGTTGCACAAAACATGGCAGTGCGGTGCAACGGTGTATAGTGCATGCATTGTGTTGCAGGTTTGGGGCATAACCTACTAACACAAATTGTGCAACACTAGGATGTATGTTAACTACTACTATAATTGTGTAAGGTGCATGCCTTCTGCTATAACACATGCATGCTGTTGTGTGCAACTCAGGGATGTATGATAACAACCACTATAATTGTCTAAGCTGAATGCCTTCTGCCATATCACATGCATGTTGCATGCCGTTGGGTGCCATATCATGTGTCTGTCTGTGTCTGCCTGTGTGTCTGTCTCTGTGTGTCTGTCTCTGTGTGTCTGTACTATGATGTGTAACTTGTAATGTACAGTGCTTGTCTGCCCCTCACAGGTGTTGATGTAGGTGTGTTGCTCTCCTGCGGTCCACCTGATGTTAGTGTCCCCACAGACTCTAGCAGTGATGAAAGTATGACTGAGGCACAAGCAGGGTTGTCAGGGGCTGAATCAGTACCATTGGTTGGCATTCCACCTGTATCCCCCTCATCCCCACACACAGTTGTCATGCCTACACATACCCCATCACCAGTGACCATAGTGGAAGGACAGTTGGCAGGTGGTAGCATGAAACAGGAAAGTGTGGAGACTATGGAAGGTGTGCCTGCACACCATGATCCCAAACAACTGACTGGTGATGTCCAAAACAGGCATGTGCCCAGGGCTGCTCGTAGGAGGGCTTCTGGCCAACATGCCCCTGCAAGACATAGCACATCAGCTGGTGTCACCAGATGCATGTTTCAGGCTGTAATGGAGGCACAGACACATTTTGAACAGCACAACAGAGAAAGTCTGAGGCTTCAGAGGGCTGCTGTTGGTTCTTTAACTGACAACATCCAGGCAATTGCAAATGCTCACCATCATCTTGCAGATGTTTTGGATAGACGACTGGGTGACATGGTGGGAGTTCTTGACCATGGTATGTCAATCCTCGAGCGTGGAATGTCTGTGCTAGAACATCTGGTGGGAGTAAAGTGTCGGGCATGTGGACATAGGCCAGCTACATCAACTTTGAAGGTCTATGGGAACATATTACTTCACATGCCCGCTCCCATAGTGGTGGTAGCAGCAGCAGTGCAGTTGGTGCTGTGCTGTCCACACCAGGACACAGCAGGTCATGTGTACCTGGACAGTTCCAACAGGGACATGGTTTTAGTGGACATGTGTCATCAGACAGTACCCAATCTGGACCTTTGCTTGGTAGTTGCCATGTAACCCCTGGCAGGCGCAGGTCACGTGGCCATGGCCAGACACCATGAACTGTACAACCTGCCCTGTACAGTCTGCAGTTGTCAATAATACCCCTGTGTAGGCCAGCCACATGCCAGACCAGTGTGTATACACACACACACACACACACACACACACACACACACACACACACACACACCAGAAACAAATGTAGAGCACCTCAACACACACACACGCATAACATCCACAGATACCTAATGAGATAAAAGGCCTTAACCCACACACACATGATGTCATCCAGTGGTGCAGCCTAGGCCTGTGGCAAACATTATCACCCTGTGCATATGATGATGCCTGTGCCGCATCCCTGTCATCCATACCATCAGTGTAGGGACATGGTCTGATGCACTGGGTGAACATACTAAGAAGACAATTGTATATTACCATTGTTGAGTAGTGTTGACAGGCAGCAGACATACCATGTACTAGAGTTTTAGAATGCATTTTGTACTTTTGACAGTATGTATCATGTGTAACAACAGTAACTGCATGTTGATCTTGATGTTCTGCCTTCCTCTTTCAGGTGTAATTGCATGTGCCAAACGTATGCATACAGACTACAAGGGGGATGTCAGTGTTTTAATTTAGTGTCCCATATGTAAATTTAGACTAATCACAGGTCTGTATGACAATGCCTGCATGCACTTTGTAGCTTTCACATCACAGTTATAATCTCCCAAGATTCAAACATGTTTACTGATCTAATGGTCCAGAAGCATGATAACTGTGTAGTAAGCTACTGTGGCCACAGCCTTCACATCCGTACTGGGTGGCATCACATGTATAGTTACCTGGAGTGGGGAGGAGATAAAAGAGTGGTTTAGCAGATGACAAAGGTAAAGGTGGTTTCTCACTGGGAAACAATAATACCCACTCTCATGACAGGATGCAAACACACACTCAGAGATTGACACAGTAACACACCCAGGGATTCACAGACACAGTAACACACACTCACCAGTGTTGGGATTAGAACCCCTGCCTATGTACAAATTATTATTATAGTACTATGCAGTTACAAGATGCACCACCAAGATTACACATTTACAGGTAGTCAGAATAGCCTTCTAAGATTGAGGACATCAACAGGGATACTAGATTGCGGTGATTGTATGTGGGGAGGGGGGTTATCAGTAGACTATGGTAAAACAAGCCTTACCTCTGAGCTTACATGTTTACAGGCAGTTAGAATGCCCTGCTAAGACTGATGACATCAAAAGGGATACTAGATTGCATTGAGTGGATAGGGGGAGAGGTTTTTATCATTTGACTATGGTAAAATTCAGCCTCACTCCAGGGATCAGACAGCCATACACACACACACACACACACACACACACACACACACACACACACACACACACACACACACACACACACACACACACTGTGGCATTCACAAAGATATACACCTAAGTCACACACATACAGACACTTGACATGTGTGAGATTCAAACCCCTGCCTATGTCTTGTTTTCTACACTTCACTCTGTACAGATGTCTACAACAGTGTACAGGAGAGTAAAAAACATTTGGGATGTATTCCCCACCATACGTGACATATATGGACACACACACATGTGCCAGTACTGGGTATCAAACACATGCCTATCTCATGATAGGTATTACAGAGTTACAGCACTATTGCATGCACTACAAAGCATACTGACTCTTTCCTTTGCCAACTGTGCTGATATATGCACAATATATGCACAGGGGAGGTGTTTCTGTCACAGGTGTCAAGAGGTTTGCCTTCAGTGTCACCTTTACTGTATTCTACTTTGTGTATCTTCCCCTTCAGTTAACAACACCATAGCTTAGTAGTTACACAGGTTATTGTAGGAATGGTTGTAACACACCTGTGAGCTGTCTTCAGTAATCACTCGTCTGTAAAGTAGCCCCACCACTTAGTAGTTATGTCCAAACATCTGTCCATAACTAGAGTACAGCTTACTGTACTTTGAGCATATCACCATATACACTTGGCAATGTTGAGGCTGCATTGCAACTGCATGATGTACTAAGACAACAGTCACCTTCAAACATCAGACACTGCACACGCATGGAATCTAAACACACATTGATACATGTACACATATGCAGTCTCCATCGGTAAGTGGACTAGCAGGTCAAGAGGATACATTCCACACCTTCCCCACACCATGTGTAAAATCTAGCTGAACATTACACCATAATGGATGTTCTACTCATGTACTGGTAGGGCACACATCCACCTTCACTGAGTAGCTAAGTGTACATTTACGCCAACAGCACATATCAGCAAGACACACACACAGCAATATTCCATGTCATGATGCCACAAACTGTTAGTTGACAGTTCCACTGTGAAGCCAGGGCACTGTAATAGTCAACAGTGAGCACATCATATTTGCCACACACACATCAGACACCTCATGATTATTGAAAGAGTGCCAGCAATGTGCTCTGTTTGAGCAAGGCATTACACTTGTTCAAGCATGTGCGAGGTCTGTGGCTGATAAACATCTCACCCCAGCACATTCTGGCTATTGTGGTAATAAGGTTAATGTCCAGACAGCACACAGCATGCATGGCTTGCAATTGTTGACATGGGGTATATGTAGGAGATGTGGGTCACACATGACTGTACATGTCATGGACATATCACCTGTAACTACTCAGGAACATACAGAGCATAGCTTTATTTCCCTGAGTCTGTCACTACAGGTCATGTGTGTAGGGCCTACAATCCTGTTATTTGGGTATGTTTGTAGGACTTGCATTTGGTGGACATGTCTAATGACATACATGCCACATGGATTGTTGTATGATATGATAGGTGTCATGAGTGACCAGTAGAAAGGGATTATTACCTCTGTCAACATAGATATCAAAGCATATGTACTGTTAGCATTCAGCAGCCATGGACCTATCTTCCATGTGCAAGTGTGTAATGAATGTAGCCACCTGTATGTACAAAGGACAACAACAGCTATGGTATTTTCATGTATGGTGTATGAATGTGGGATGCACATATCCAGAGCAGGTACGTCTAGGTCATATCCATCCATGAGGGTGTTGTTTACTGGTGTATAGCAAAAGTCAACTGTGTTACTGCTGACAACAACCAAGGGACCCTGGTATGTTTACAACTGACCTGGTTACAAAGAGTGGTATTATTGCATTGCATAACACATTATGCAACTGTGTCGATACATGGGTACTTTGCACAGCTGATGTAGGGCTAGGTACATTCCACCAGTCGAATGTTATTTGGTGTTGAACCATAATATTTCATACCACATTTATGGATGTGTTTTGGTAGTCTGAGGACATGGTGGGGGATGTATTTGAGGATACAACCTTGAATGCAGCTTTTGCTACTGTCACCTGTACCTGACTCATCTGTGATGAATTATGCTGGAGTAGTGGTCTTTACTTGTGAGTAGACTTTATGAATATGGGGACACCACCACCTGGAGTGGTCCATACCAGTGTTATGGCCCACATGTTTGGATCTGGTTTATATGGTGGTAGTGCTATTGTGCACTACAGAGCCTTCAGCCAGGTGTTCCTCACTGCACAGACGTCAGTATTTCCCATTGTAGGTTCTACATTGAGCAAGTGGATTATGAAAGCCACACATCTTTCACTGGTTAGCATAAGCATCCAATACAATTGTCTTGTAGGTGTCAGGGTGTTACTGCTGTGTTTAGGACATTTGCCTTGGAATGGAACTATATGGGTAAATGCAACCTAGGTATTATCCACACTCCCTTGAATCATGGATGCATGTGATCTGTGACAAAGGCTTGTTTTCTTTCAGTCATGCCATCCTGGAATGACAGACACTGGACAACCTCCTACTTACAGCAGGACATTGGCTCATTGTTCTGGTCATGCAGTTGCCACTCGTACCATGACATCATTGGAAGTGGCAGCATTGTGCTTGGTATCAAATGCTACATCTAAGGTGACGGACAGCAGCAGACATTGTGTAGATGACCAATGTCAGATATACTTAGTGGAACAGTCCTGCTAATAATGACAACTACTAACACAGGCAGGTGAGGTCATTTTGACACCTGCACCTCAGTACCATTGGACAATGGGGCTCACATATTATGCTTGCACATACCACTGTTCCAAGTATAATGCCACTGTCCACAACCTGATATCAATGTATGCCTTTCAGGGCAGCTATGTTTGTGACACATGCAGTACTTTGCATCCACCTGTGTGTCCCAGTTAACCAACTGTCTGTCACTTCAACACATGCATGATTGTGTATGCTTCACATATATATGGCAGTACTTCATGTACATGTATGCATGTGTATCACACAGCACAGATGCAGATATATAATTTATGGGCCACATATAGGTATCTCATAGTAAACCTGTATGATGTGCATATATACTGACAGTTAAGATGTACATAGCTGTAAACCTGTGTGTTTACAATAGGAGTCCATTACAATGTGTTCTGTATGTCTAAGTGTATGAGCATGCCCACTGTGACCTTCTGTAGTTAAAATCAGAGTACATCCCAAACAGCCCTGTGCTGCTAAGTGTATGAGCATACCCACTGTCACCTTGTGTAATTTGAGTCAGTGCATCCAAACAAGCCCTTTGTTTCTAAGTGTATGAGCATGCCCAGTATAACCTTGTGTAGTTGGAGTCAAAGTGCATCCCAAGCGGCCCTGTGCTACTAAGTGTATGAGCATGCCCATTGGCACCTTGTGTAATTGGAGTCAATGCATCCAAACAAGTCCTGTTATTCTAAGTGTATGAGCATGCCTACTGTAACCCTGTATAGTGATAGTAGTAATCCATTCCACAGATGGGCATATTCCATTTCAGGGCTTGTTGTGCTACAAATATACCTCTCAGGCCTACCTATGTCTTACCTGCAGATGATGTGTCTTGTTTGTGCATACAGGTTGTAATGGACTCCTACTTAAACACACAGGTTTACAGCTATGTACATCTTAACTGTCAGTATCCCTGTTGATGTCCTCAATCGTAGAAGGGCATTCTGACTGCCTGGAAATGTGTAATCTCTGTGGTGTGTCTCGTAACTGCATAGTACAATAATAGTGATCTGTAGATAGGCAGGCGTTCTGATCCTACCACTGGCAACTGTGTGCATATTTGTGTCTGCATCCTGTCATGACAGTTGGTTTTACTGCTTTCCAAAGAGAAACCACCTTTTGCACTGGCCTTTATCCTTGTCATCTGCTAAACCACCCTTTTCCCCCTTCCCCACTCCAAGTAATCATTCCTGTGATGTCACACAGCTCAGAAGCAGAATCAGATTGACTGTAATTGTATGGGTTCTGTGGCACATACCCCAACTGCATACCCCTCTACTAGTAACCTTTACATAGGCAAGACTTGTAAGCACAATACTGGCAAGTGTGTGTGTTTGTGTGTGTCTGACTACCCTGTAGTCAGGCATACACACGTGTTATGTCTTTTGACATACTGCACACCATGGTAGTCACCTGTGGTGAGTGGAATCTGCAAATTATTACATAGGTAAGAATAGAAAAGAATAGACAGTCAAGAATAACTACTGTTGAGTATGTGATTTTCCTGTGCCATTGTCAAGCAGTGACATGGAAGTGATCCCCAGGGTGTATTTCCTTACCCAGCATTCCCCCTCCCAAACTCGTCAATCCCAGCGGTATATTTCCTTAGTCATCATTCCCCACCCCAAACTCCACATACACAACAACCATCCCTTCTCTGGTGAACTAATTAAAATTTAAATGTTATAATACAATAGTTGCCTCTGTTTTGTGTACACTTCAATTCCTTTGGAATCTTTCTGTGTCACAAAGGGTGTTCAGAGATGTTTATATATATGGCTATAGATGTGTCTGTATATATAATATATATATATATATATATATATATATATATATATATATATATATATATATATATGTGCACACATCACTGAAATGCATACATATATATATATATATATATATATATATATATATATATATATATTTAGTATTAATTTTTAACAGTTATACATATGTAGACTTGTATATGTTGATTCACAAAATACAGTACTTTACAATGTACTGTACATATGTACACAAAGTGTGTGTGTGTGTGTGTGTGTGTGTATACACATCACATAAATGCATATATATATTTAGTATTTATTTATAACAGTTGTACATATGTGGACTTGTCCATGTTGTTTCACAAAGTACAGTACATTCAAAGGTACTATACCTATGTACACAAAGTGACTGTCCCATTTGTTTTCAGTACTGTGGAATACCTGTAGTAAAAGGTGTATTCTAAAAACCATGAAACCCATATACAATTCAGATGGCTTAGTGGTAAGTCCAGTGACTATAATGTTTATGGTCCACGGTTCAAGACCTGCAAGGGTTGTTCATAGTTCCTTTTAGGACAGAATAAGGCGGGTGTAAATGTGTTTTTGCGACAGTAAGCAGCGGGCAAACACAGTTAAAAGAAATGTAAAACTCGCAGTACACTTGAAATACCCTTCTTTGGTAATCCTGCTGATGTCATTCATTGTGTAATACACCTTTGGGGAAGAAATACTTCAGTAATGTCTGTGGCGTAATAAACTAGTTAAGGAGGGGTTCAAATACCAGATATGACAGGTGTGAGTGTGTGTGTGTGTGTGTGTGTGTGTGTGTGTGTGTGTGTGTGTGTGTGTGTGTGTGTGTGAATTGTATCCTCTGTAGTGGTGGTTGTAAGTGTGTGACACCTGTGGGCAATGTTGGGGGGGTTGCATATTTTTTATGTTGGCCGTACTCTATATCACAATGTCAACCATACAGGGATAACAGATGTACATTAGCTGTGAGGCTGGGGTGCAAAGCCATACCCATACATGTGACATCACGGCCAGCCAATCACAGTTAGCAACCCCAATATTACCCACAGCACACACTCAACCCATGTGTCATACACGCACACATGCCTAGGCAACAGCCAATATGTGGTTAGTACTCTGCATATTGGCCACTGATAGTAACTATGCAGTGATAGCAGTGGGCTACAGGGGGCATGCCACCCAGGCCATTTGTCCAATATGCACGTACATGCACACAGTGCACCTCCACCATGTTCCCCAATGGACACCTGCACCACCTATGGTGCTTTCACATGTGGCTCACAATGGACATACCATGCCTGACAACATGCCTACAACTGCTTTGCAGTGCCTTAATCACTCTATATCCATCGGCCCTTGTTTTGCCTAGCAACCTAAACAACCTCTGCTAAGCTTTAACCCAGGACCATGCACAACATAGCCAGAATGATTTACCTCTAAGCCACCTCAGAAATACATAACCCTGCTGTATTCACAAGCATATCATCCGGCCCAGACATTCAACAGTACAGAGAATGTATTCTAACATGTAGATGTATGCGTGTGTGAAAATATATTAATGTCTACACAGATACAAATGTGTATCTATATATATATATATATATATAGAGAGAGATATATATATATATATATATATATATATATATATATATATATATATATATATATATATATATATATATATATATATATATATATATATATATATATAGAGAGAGAGAGAGAGAGATATAGATATCGATATATATATATATATATATATATATATATATATATATCTACATATGTGTAAGCAGATATTTATATCTATATAGGTATATGTGGACATACATCTGTAGATAAGGTGGGAACATGGCAGAAGCATATATGTCCATGAATGGGGTTGACAGACACAAACAACATACGTCATGCATGAATAAGTATTCCCCCCACAGCAAAACATATCTGCCCTGCAATACACTACCAACTGTTGCAGATCCTTTAACCAGGACCTTACACAACAAGGCCGCAAGATGTTAACAGTACCCCATCCCACCAGTATGATGTCAGGCTGGTATCAGTAACATATGATGCAGTACAGTCAGGCTCATAATGACTCCCATTTTGCAGCCATGTGTTACCTTTGCTGGCCAGAGTCCCCTACTGTTGGCCTGTACTACAGAGATGTAGAATTCAAACAACAGTGGTCCCAGAACTGAACCCTGAGGTACACCACCTGTCACTTGTCTGGGGATGGATTTGGAGACAGTTACACCTACAGTTTGGGTTCTGTCAGTAAGCCATGTGGCAAACCATCGAGTGGCATAGGGATGTATGGCCGAATTAGTATGTTAATCTATGTTTCCAGACTGGTGTATGGTATTGAAGGGCTTGGCGAGGTCCACATAGGCATTGTGGACTGTCTTACCCTCTTCAACAGCTATGCAGATTGAGTCAAAGCAGACAATCAGTTTCAAGAGGCAAGACTGGCCCTCCATGAGCCCAATCTGTGTGGGGTCCAGTGTTTGAGGGTTGCCAATGTCTGTGTTCCAAACTTCCCTGATAATGCATTCCATGGCCATGCAGATCAGGCTCATCACACTGATGTGACAGTAGTGCCAGGGATCCAAGATGGATCCCCCCTTGAGGAGTGGGATACCTGCAGCTGTGTTCCACTCAGCGGGCACCAGGCCTGATGCGAGGTTATGATTACATATGACAGTCTGGTCCCATGGATGATGTATTCTTAGCTGTGGATAGTGTGGTTTCTGCCTGTGTGGCCGTGACTACTGGCCAATGGAATTCTGTTCATATTGCCATGGGCCCTTTTGGTGGTGAGAGGGGGTGACTGTGGCACTAAACCAATCCACCAAGATATTGGCACAATCCGTGGGAGCAGTCTATGTAATGCCATTCTGTCGTAGCTCAGAGCACTTCTCAGCATTGCCAGTTAGATTCTGGAGATAACTATAGAATGGTGCGTGGTTGTGTGTGGAAGCTGTGGTGATTTTAGTTACATAACCAGCTTTGGAGGATTCCATGGGGGATCTCAACGTCTTACTGTGGCTGGTAAGGGAGTTGTTTGCATTCTTGGAGTATCCTTTTTGCTTCAACAGTGTCTACCTTCTGTCATATACTCTGTTAATGGCAGGAGACCACCAGACTAACTTGCTTATTTGGGAGGTGAGCGTTGTGGTTCCATGTGGGATGTCAGGAATCATGCACAAGTGGATGTGCTCATACAGTACCTTAGTGCAGGATTCATCTATAGAACTGTCAGCTCCTGTCTCCATGGGTGTCACAAACATTGTCACTTCTGCCTTGAGTAGCATGAAGTTGGCTTTGGGGAGGTCTTTTATGGACAACTGTATATACATTCCTTTCACATGTTCACTTTGATTAGCCTATAGTGGGATTACTGTGGTGAAACCTCAGTCTCATGTACTGTTGTGATGGCTTACTGGATAGTTACTGTGATTATAATGTACAGGGTCCTCGGTTCATGACCTGCAAAGGTGGGCTGTTTTGGTCTGGCCAGGACAGCGATTAATGCATACAGACTAATTGTAGCAATTTAGGTTGGTCACACTCAATGCAATTCAAATGCCCTACATTGGCAATCCTGCTGATGTCAATCACTGGGGAGTACACCTTTGGGGAAAAAAGTACTCCAGCAAACTTTGTGGTGCGTGCTATAACAGTGTAATGCTGTAGTGTGATATAGAACTCTGGTATGGGTTCTAATCTCACACATGGGAGTTGTGGATTCTTTTGTGTCCGTTCCTATGCCTGTGTAGAGAGTGCTGCATGTTTGGCTAGTCACACTCACTACAATTCATTGGCCCTAATATGGCAATCCTGCTGATGTCACCCACCTAGAAATACACCTCTGGGAATGTGGTAACCAAGTATTATCAGTAGCGAGTCCTGTACCTGCGTACTGCTGTAGTATGCTAAAGTAGTTAGTTAGGTGTTCTAATGCCAGACCTGGCAACTGTGTGTGTGTTCATCAGTCTGTCTCTGCCTGAGTAGAGAATAATGCTTTTTAGAGAAGTCACACTCCATAAAATTCACATACCCAACTTTGCCAAGGAATTCAGGATTAGGCTGCCGATGTCACCCACCTGGAAATATACGTCTGGGAACCTCATAGCCCAGTAATCTCTATAGCACATGCTATAACTGTGTAATGCTGTAGTGTGATGAACTAGTTAGATAGGAGTTCTATTCTGAGACATGACAAGTGTGTCTGTGTGTTTCTCAGTCATATCCTGTGTGGAGGTGGCTGTGAGTGTCTAACAACTGGACTTGTTGAGGAGTGGATTTTGTACTTTTACTATATGGTGGCCATATTATATGTCACAATGTCCACCTGACGAGAATTACAGATTTCGATCAGCCAAGAGACTGGTTTGGCAAGCCATAACCCTACATCTGATAAAAGTCCTGGTGAACAAAGTAAGCAACCCTAATATTACCCAGAATACGATCTGAATCCATGCCTCATACAGAAACACACTTGCCTAGAAGACAGCCGCTACATTCCTAGTACCCTGCATATTGTTGACAGTAGGCATGGTATGATTGCAGTCTGCTGCAGAGGGCATGGCACCATGTCCACCAGTACAATAGGCACATAATTGCAGACAATGCACCTTCACTATGTTCCCCACTGGACACCTGCAACATATGTGGTGTCATCAAATGTGATCCACAAAGAAAATACAATGTGTTACACACATGCCCTGTATGGACAGATGCCACTGACACCAGGGAGTACCTGTATCATGCTATCTATGCAGGTGGGACCAGGCACCAGCACATTTGTAGAAGTAATGGGTGGGTATGGCCTCCCCTACACCCTTCTTGCACATCCCTAGCTATCTTGCCTATTGCCTTTCCCTCTTTGTGACCCTTTCTCACCACCTTCCTGCAATAAGCGTGTCTATGCCTGTTCGCGCAGGGGTAAGTGGGAGTAAGTACTGTTAATCAGCAGTAGGCAGGTTTCAGCCTGTTTGCACTGGGGTAAGCACTGCCTACACATGTTAAGTAATCTAGAAGCTGAGTGTGAGAAACTGTAATCGGCTGTTAGCACTGCTTCCCCGATGCGCAAAGACGCTAACTAGTATTTACATATGCTTACTCCTGCTTATTTATGCTTATATCTGCTTACTAGTGCCTTATTTGTTATGACAGTGACACTTCACTCCAGTTCACATTTACATGTTATTATGCAGGTTATACAGCAAACAGATTTAAATTTTTTTTCAAATACTGATATCCAATGGAAAATGGTATGTGCTGCAGTGGGATTTGAACCGAGCACGTGTGTTCATTAGGCGTATGCTCTAACCACTACACTATTGCTGTGTTGCTTCATTTGCATATATACCCATATACCCATGGATGCTAGTTCCCCAAACACCCACCCCAACACTTCACTGACACAACAGTCATCCATTCTCCAGTTGGAAACAAAGTGTATCCACACCACTACACATTGGCCAATCCCTACTCCGCTGGACCCATCCCATGGGTTGACTTAATCCAAGTATCCTCAGACATCCCAACCTTTTAGTCCACCAACATTGGTGAAATGGGTGACCAATAGGACACAATTTGCATTTTTGGGTTGCCCACCTGGGACACACATGTATTTATTTCAAGATTAGACTCTACTTTATTACTTCATTACTCCGGTTAACAAGAGACTAAAATAAATAAACAACTAACAATATATGATAACACACACGTTACACATGACAACTTATAATGTATGATTTCTCCAAATTTATATTACAAATAAGACCGGTGTAGTGATTGGTGTTGATGTAGCCGGGAAATCACAAAAATGATTCATATAGTTCACAATGAAAAAGTCCTCACATTTTATTTTTTTAAGAACACCACTACCTTTACAACAAAATACACACTTCTGAATTTTTGCTGATTCCTCCCTTCCCTCTATCTTCTCGTAACTCTAATACTATAGTACTGCAATATACAACGGAAACAAAACAACTGAATTTGCCTGGGAATTTTATATCCCAGCAAAATCGTGCAAAATGTCGCAAATAAATAAATATATATATATATATATATATATATATATACACACACACACACACACACACACACACACACACATATATATATATATATATATATATATATATATATATATATATATATATATATAAATGACAAGTAGTTCATGACAGTCTAAATAAGGGCTGCACTGTTAAAAAGGCCATGCATTTTGCATGAAATTCAGTCAGGATATATAAGCCACAGTGCAGAGAAGAGGGTCAATGTCTTTTCTGTAATGAACTATACATAAATGTTTATTTATTTGACATCTGTTAACCGAGTATGCAGACTGTTCCAATGAGTCAGAACTCCATTCAGTCACGACTTGAGCCTTAGAGGCCAAACAACGCAACTAAACATACACGAGAATCATACCTCTCAACCTCTTAATGTAGGGAATCTAGCCAAGGCTGTGATAAATTTAGGGGAGCAATGATTGGGACATACTGGGATCAATTCAATAGCTCTGCTTGACAGAGGCTCAGTAAATTGATCAATGGGGTTGCATAACCGACACACCTTGGCTAGGCTTATAAATGCCCTTGGGCAGATAGCGTAGTACCTACCTATGAACCAATTACATTTATTTTGATGCACAACCTATTATTCTATCTACTGTCGAGGTTTGTAGGGGCACTTTCATGTTATTTATGTCTGTAAAAAGAATGAATGCGGTACTGGGAATGTACTTCTACATATAGATGTATGTATGTGTGCATGCATTTATATTTATAACGGACTTGCTGACCTACACGAGGTGGTCCAATTAGAACCAGGCCGTCCAACCGTGACACGCCTGGATCCATAATTTCATACCCATGGTTCCTCCACCCCACCCGAGTTCCACATACACACAAACCATCCATTCTCCAGTTGCTATCCCAGCCATAACACACCTCCACACATTGCCCTCTCCCCAGCGATAGGGACCCTACACATATGTTATCTCAACACATGTATCATCAGGCTCTCCAGACATTTTAGTCCTTGAACATACCTGCCGTGGATTGCCTAAAGAGGTGGAAGTTCAATCAACCTACAATTTCTGGGTAGTCCCACCAGGGACTACCCTGTAATTGTTTGTAAGATAGACTTAGCAGGTGGACAATGTTACTCCCACTGGTAGTATCCTGCCTGTGGTTTGAGAAGCAGTGATTTGCTCACCCCTGCCCAGCTTGATATGACATAAGATGACAGCACTAAATAATACAGGAGTTGCTGTTGTTTTCCTTCTCATTCTTTTTGAAGGATTTATTGTCATGATGTTCATTCTTCATATATATATATATATATATATATATATATATATATATGTACATACACACGCACATACATTGTTGAATGACTTTGCTGGATGATATGTCTGTGATAACATCAGATATATGTATATTTGCCATGGCTTACTGTTAAATCACATTGGTTGTGGTGTGATGGGTCCTGAGTTCGAGCTTTGAAGAGGCTGTTTATTTTGTTGCTGGGCAGAACACGAGCCGTTCGATACAGAGTGATTAAAGCACATTTAAGCAGTTGTGAGCGGGTGTGTGCGGGTTTGCACGATGGTAAGCACTGCTAACTTCCGATTACAGTTTCTTAAATTCAGTTAGCTTCTACTATGCTTAATGTATGTAGGCACTGCTTACCCATGCGCAAACGCACTTACACATACTTACTAGTACTTATATATGTTGACTACTGCTTATTTCTGCTTAAACCTGCTTACTAGTGCCTTATTCATTATTACACTAACACTTTAATTAATTAAATTAAATTAATTAAACATTTAATGCAGTACTCCAGTTCACATTTACATGTTATTATGTAGGTCATACAACAAAAAGATGTAAAAATATGTCCATATACACATTCCACATGGAAAATAATATGTGTCGCAGTGAGACCCGTACCAGGAATGCCTGTTCATTAGGCAGATGCTGTAACCACTACACTATTGCTGTGCTACTTCATTTGCATATATATTCCATGTTATCCTCTTCAGCCTTTCCAGCTGCTTTGACCGTAGCTAAGCGATGGGCAAACCCGCGCACCTACGGTTAGCTGTACTTGGGGATTTTAAAAATGAAAATAAAAGGTTTCTTCGTTTTATTTATGTGTACTGTTGCTGTTGTACATATGGGGACTGTTCTTGGTGATATGCGGACACCTATGAGCAGTCTCGCTCATGTATTCAGACTTCCTGCTGTTGTACTTTGCAGGAGCGTGTTTATTCTGAGAGAGCTGCTCTCAAACATGCCCCCTGCACTTGTTCACGCTTCACATGTGCATTTAATGCAGTACTCCAGTTCACATTTATATGTTATTATGTAGGTTATACAGCAAACAGATGTACAAAATATGTTCATATACACATTCCACATGGAAAATAATATGTGCTGCAGTGGAACTTGAGCCATATATGCCTGTTGAGTAGGCGAATGTTGTAACCACTACACTATTGACATTAACATTGATTAAGCATGTTTTTCCAATTTGGATGATTTTGACGTGTAAGCTACGCTAAGCAAAGGGCTGCAATGTGCAAACATGCTGCGCTACGCTTACACTTTAAATAATAAAGAAATAAAATTGTAAAATGGGGACACGGGGAATTTAATTTTAATAGTTCTAGGGACAGGGGCTCAACATTCAACTACGTGCTTGTGTGTTTACTCCTTTGATTTTATTTCAGTATTTGTGGACACTCTTGCATGCTTTACATACATTTCAGTATCCACGGACACCTAAATAATTTCTTACTATTAGAGGCAGGCTCTAATAGTAAGCATTGTAGGTTGTGCAACTGTGGGGGCATGTTTAAGCCTCCATACCATGCTTAAAACGCCCCCTGCACTCACACACGTTTCCTGTGCACATAGAGGGTGCAGCAGCACGTCCTCATAAATATTCACATGGTGCTGCTGCACCATCTCTGAGGAGGATGCTCGGTGCAAGGCTAAAACCATCCTTGCGCCGAGCTTCATGAATCCCGGGACTATCTGTATTAAGGGATATGAGATCTACCTTGATCTGCAAGTATTTTGCTTGAATAAAATCAAATAAAATCATATCTTTGTGTGATTACAATGAAAGTGATTACTATGATGAGAAATGCGGCTGGGCTATACAAATCTTAAATGGCTAAATATTTGATTTAATTGCATTAATTTTCAGGAACAGAGATCCTCATTCAGCTTATTATTCTACGTTTACAGTAAGTTCTGGTCTAGATAACTAGCCAATGACTCACTGAATAGCTAACAACTTAGAAATGTTTCTTGCTGTCTACTACGTTTATTTTCATAAATATTTTTTCTATATTTCACAGATTCACATAACTATCTCAAGGAACTACCATCACAGAACACTGAACTCTTTGAATGCAAACTTAAATCCCTCCAAAAGTATGCCTAAATACAATTCCTGCAAATATATCTTAAAACAGCAAAGCACTTGTATACTTAACGAAGTGCAAGCCAATTCTGTAAAGTGTAGAGGTCATGTTACAACCTAAAAGTGTGTACTATAACTCTAATTTCTACAAATGATTTATATTTTATTACATTTCTATATTTCATTAATTATGGCACTTAATCAATTTCTATAACTCTAAAGTTTACATCTCAAGTGAATTACAGTCTTGAGGAAACCATCAAAGCAGAAAGCATTTTCTGCATAATTCATTTAAAGAATGGCTTTCATTTCATGATTTTGTTCATTAGTTGTACAATGCACTTGCTATAAAGACTTGTTATAGCCAAGTCATTGATGCAAGTTGATTTACTATAATGGTGAATTATAATAGGAGAGATCTTACACTCCACATAGGGCCTATGGCTGTAGGTAAGTGCACTGCAAGTTAAAAGCATTTGTATTATAGTTTTTGGTGCCACTGTCAGATTTAACAGGGAAGCACAACAGCAGGTTTCATCCTAAACTGCTCAAATCTTTCAATTTTACAGATGCTGATAAATTCTTCTATATGCTATGCCTGGGACTCCTTGGTTATGCAGTGGATTTACAAGGATGCCAAGGAGTCCAAAAAACTGATGACTACTGAAATAATTAATCTCTGAAGTTGTCCCACTTACCACCACCCCATCAGCAATGTGGAATCATGAAAGGCTGGCTCAAGTATCAGCCAACTGGCAGAGGAGTCAATCTTAGAAGCCCACAAAAACATCAAAATAAACTGAGTGGGTTTGGGTAGTCAGCATATGAAATGGCATTAAAGATTTACGTGGTAGTCTTGTTTACATTTTTATATTTTAACTAACAGACTCTACAATCAAGAAGTTTTTAGCATTAACAAGTCAGTGCATTCTGGGAAGAACTGTGGAATGGATGAAAAAGGTATAGTGTTCAGAGTAGAAGTAAGTCGAGACACTTTACTGCTGCTACCAGTGTTAAGGAAAAACCCATTCAAGAATGAGGAAGATGAATGATTGAAGAGAAGCTAGCAGCTGAGTGAGGAGGGAAAAGAAGTGGCCATGTTGTTCAGCAAAATAGAGGTTAAGAGACAGGGGAACAAAATATCAGTTGAACAGGTGGCCAAAGTTCTTAACACATAAAAGTGATGAAGTTGGCTATTCACCAAAATAGCTCAGTTTGGAAAGCGTTAGACCATAATCTTTTCCCTTTTAATTCTTTCACTGCTACAGTGCCTTTTTGCTATATATCTTCCATTTAACACCCATAGCTCCTTATGTTGCCATGAGATGACTTCTTTAAATGAATGACTTTTCACTTAATGAGAAGCAGAATGTGAGAAATGAAAAGACACTGAGATCCTTTGTCTAAGATTCCCTGTACTGGAGATTTTAACCACTTCTCGCAACCTATATATTTTAATATTTACATTTGTATTTTCTGAGTGGGCTATGTTGTTGGGAAGCACAGTGTGAGGAATTTATTGGACGGTAGAACAATATGCCACTGCTGCCAATCTGTAATACAATGCACAAGATATAGTTTAAGTTGTTAATCATTACAAAAATAAGCTACGCAGTTTAATTAGCATTGCCAAACCATTTGACATGGTATTAAATGAAACTTTAGATTATGCATGAAGCTGTCAATATTTTCATTGTACATTGTATAACTTGGGAGGTATTAAATGCTTCTACTGTAAGTTATGCATGGCAATGGTTACTTATGGCTTACATGTAGAGGCTGTGTGGAATCAGTGTAACCACCATTGATGTGCACTGATCATGGGGTTATAAAGGTTAATTTATTGCTAGATAATTCTGCCAAACTGAAATGTAAGCCAATGCACAGAAGGTTAATTGAAAGAAAAATTGTTTGAGTGCAAAAAAAAAAAAAATTAAAAAAAAATGTTTAACATCAGGATCTAGGCATACAACATCAGGGGGATATATTTCCATAAGAACAAGATATCTGATTAAGGTGACAGGCAAAACATAAAGAAATGGAAGAGAGGTAAAATTACAACTTTGAAAACTGAAATAAACAAGCTGGTCAAACAGATGAAGCATAGTCTGAGACAAGATCAAGAATAATTTGAAGAAAATTTATCTAAAGATATTAAGCATAATAGGAAACCTTTTTATAGATACATAAGATATGGAAGGAATAAAGCCACACAAATTGGTAAACTGTGTGCAGATTCTAAAACTTATTCTCAGACACAGCAGATTATAGATATATTTACAAAATCTTATGCAAAACAGTTTGGCTCCACAAAAGGGGTGATAAGTTGTCTGAGTGACATCCAGGAAACTCCAGATACTGGAATCAAATTAGATTATATTGAAAAAGAACTGCATGAACTGGATCCAAACAAAGCACAGTGAAGAGACAGAATTAGTAACAATGACCTGAGAACACTTCAACAAGAACTTACAGCACCATTAAGAAGGCATGTATAAATATATGGGAATCGATGAAGGATCAACAATAAAACACAAACAAATGAGAATAAAACTTAATAAGGAATACTTCAGAAGACTTAAATTAATCCTGAAAACAGCACTGACATCCAGGAAAAAAATCCAAGCTATAAACCAATTTGCTCTTCCTGTCCTAACATATAGTTTTGGTGTGATTGACTGGCCCCAAAAAGTTTTGGATAGATTAGATAGGAAAACAAGAAGGATGCTTCATGCTCAACAAATGATTTATAAAAATCATTGCATACCAAGATTACATATTCCCTGTTCCAAAGGAGGGATGGGCCTCCTTGAAATTGATTATATGTATAGATCTGCAATCGTGGGACTCCACACATATCTGCTGACCTCACAAGACCCAGATATAGTGAACGTTTTGATACATGAAGAGAATAAATCTAAGATGACTACCCTGCTTAGTCTAGCAGAAGTATATCAGCATCAAGCAAGAATGGAAATCAAACCAGAGGTAGTTAAAAATCAGGCAGCAACTGAATGTGCCAAAAAACAAAAGAAATAATTTAAGGTAAAGGATCAGATGAGAAGGCAAGAAATGTGGAAAATGCATAAATATAGTTAAGTATAGAAAACTTCTGGAAGAACCTCATGTTGATACAAACACAGGAATGGTTAAGGAGAGGTGAATTCAAACCAAGAGTTAAAAGGTTAATACTGGTGGCCCAAGACAGTGGGCTGTGTACACATTGATTTACAAAGTCCATTGAACATGTGGAGAAACAGGCAAATGTAGGTTTTGTAAAACCAAATTGGAAACAGTTGCACACCTCATTGTTGGTTGCGACATACTAATGGCAGAAGGACTGTATACTGAAAGGCATAATAATGCGGCAAGACTGTTACACTGGGGATTGTGCAAACATTATGGTACTGAAGTGGCTGAAAAACACTGGAAACCTGAGCCACAAAGCATCATAGAAAATGAATGTCTACATCACATGGGATCATCCATTACCAACAGTTCAAAAGATAGATGCTAGAAGACCAGATATAGTGGTCCAGGAATAGAAGACAAAAGTAGCACTAATCATTGAAATCACCACACCCAGTGACTACAATGTCCTGCATACAGAGAGACACAAAGTCATAAAATATCAGGATTTGCAGGCAGAAACAAGAGCAATGTTGAAGAAAGATACCCAGACAGTTCTAATAGTAGTGGGATCAACAGGTGTTATAAAGAAGAGTCTGCAACCGTATTTAAATATACTACCAAAACATGTAACTCCATACAAATTGGAGAAGGAGTCATTACTGGGCACATTGTGGGTGGTGCGAAGAGCACTACTGGCTGACATCAAAGAGTGAAACGATACTTATTTCATGAACTTTACTATTCCTGTCATGATATTTGAAACCCAAAAGACTTGGATAAATTAAAAAAGAGTAATACCATTATACATACTATTCACTAGGTCATATAAATATGGGGAGATTCCTCAGGATTGGAGACATGCGCTTATTAAGCCTGTCTTTAAGGGAAAAGGGAGAAAGACAAACCCAGAGTCATATAGACCCTTAAGTTTACTTTCCAGTTGTGGAAAAATAATGGAGAAGGTAATATTGGATAAGTTATTGTCAGAACTGAATAGATTGAGACTTGAAATCATATATCAGCATGCATATGTTGAAATTGGATCTATTACCACCTGTAATATGATGTTCTATAACAATATAATAACAGCTATGAATGAAAAATTGTGCTGTAATGTAATTTATATAGATTTAACTTCACCATTTGACAGGGTCATACACAAAACTCTGATCAATAAATTAGTACAAGTTGGTATTGATGTACTCTTGATAAGATGGATAGCTGCATGGCTTACAAATAGAACATGTCAAGTAGCATACAGCAACTGGCCAGATGAAATCCTTGGTTACAGTCAGGGTGTCCCACAGGCTCTTTCCTAGGCTCTTACTTGTTTAGATTGTATCTTTCAGACCTATTTTTTTCATCTGAGATGTTTTACAGTCTATATGCAGATGACCTGAAATTGGGTAAACTGATTACATGTGTTACAGATAAGGCACGTCTGCAAAATAACTTGACTAAATTAACCATTTGGGCACAGGAGAATAATTTGCTGATAAATACATCAAAAACTAAGCATATGAGATTTGGGAGACATAAATTGAAAGGTGAATATTTAATACAGCACACAGTTATTGAAACTGTAGACTTATTTAAGGACCTGGGTATATGGATAGATTCAGCTATGAGTTTTTCTAATCATGTCCTCCAACTGCTTAATGATAGTTATAGAACTATAGGTTGTACAAAAAGATTTATAAAGTCTAGGAAATCAAAAATAATGAATCTATTGTTTTTAGTTACATTAGAGACAAACTTGAGTATCTAATAAGAATAAGGAAACCCTATAAGAAAACAAGCATGAGTAAACTGGAAAGAGTACAGCAGAAATATACAAAGGGCATCCATGGATGTGAATATCTAAGTTATTATGAAAGACTAAAGTATATGAACTTGTACAATGTCTCTTATAGATATCTAAGAGGAGATCTTATTCAGGTATATAGCGCATTTAACGACAACTACCTCTGGGAATGTTTGGAGTTATCAAAAAGTACTAGAGAATCATCAGACAACTTATCTAGAAAATTCTATAAGAATGAGAAGTGTACTCATTTATTCTCTGACAGAGTAGGTGATGCATGTAACAGACTACCAAATTACATTAAAGCAAGTACTAGTTTAGATATTTTTAAGAACAGCCTGGAAACTTATTATGGGAACAAGCATTTTGGTATGTTGGCAAGCTAGAAGGGCATTGATGCCCGTGCTTGAAATATTTGTATGTATGTATGTACCACAGGTTTCACCAACAAACACAGCAGTGTGCCACTTTCAAGTTAAATGTGAGGTATATACATTGTAGGCAGGTAATATATACATGCATGGGCAATCAGTGGGCCGGATTCATGAAGGCTTGCACGGAGTCTAAGAGTAGAGTAAGACTCCAGCCAGCCAATATGTCTGCCGAGCGATCCAGGAACAGTCGGCAGGGGTGTGCATGAGAGCTCCTAAAACGACTCTTGCACGGACAGTGTTAGGTTATGCAAATTACCTCATTTGCTGCTGAAAGCTATGCAAATGAGGTAAATTTGCGATCCAGGAAACACTAACCTGTCCGAATAAGAGTAGTGTTATTTGCAGAAATGTACTCGGTTGGTAACTGAGTACCGTTCTGCAAATAGCAAAACGGAGCTATGACAGCTCCAAATAAAGGATACATCCAGTTGAGGAAGCATGCCAATGACCAAATATAAGGCCAATGGCATTTTTATCCATTGCAAAATAATAAAAAATATTTTTTTTCCCCCCGATCTCCAATGTTTAAGCGTAGCGCAGCGCCGCGCAAACGTGCGGCACTCTAAAAACATGAAAAAAGCCAAAAATAGGCATTTTATTAAAATATTCTTCTGCCATGCAGGTGAATGGCAGGCTGTAGACAACATGGCTACTGAGTAGTGGTCACTAAGAGGGGAAGCTCAGTCTGAGAGATGTAACCAAGCATTAGTAGGCAATCCTATGCAAATGAGGATAAGGATAGTGAATCCCAATTTTCCCTGCCATGTGAACCATGTCCTAGAGTGTAAGAGTAGGATTAGGAGAGTAACAGAGTAGAAAATAGGTGACATCATGAGGGGGTATGTATCAAAGACTGTATGCTTATTGGAGTAGAGTGGCATGTGTTTGCTGTGAGTTAGTCAGGACTGGAAGAGGAGTGTCTACAGTTGTCTTAACTGAAATGCACAAACCGAAGGTGTATGCCGTGGATATCACCAAAGGTTCTTGCAAAGCTGCTTACACTGTGTGCGCGTGTGTGCGCGCCTGTAACCCCATCTAAGCCTGTGTGCGCATGTGTACGCCCATGTAAGCCTGTGTGTGCGAATGTGCACCCGCCTAAGCCTGTGTAAGCTTCTGTAAGCCTGTGTGCGTGCGTGTGCGCATGTTTGCGCTTGTTTGTGCGGTGCTGCCCCTTGTGGAAACAGAAAGGGAAAAGGAAGGAAAAGAAGTAGTAGGAAGTTAACCAAGGAGAACTAGCAGAGCTGCCAGGTGAAATCAATCAGAATCAGGCAATTACACAGCCCAGCACTTAAAACTCTGCAAACAACATTCCCCCATGTTTTTCTCAGAAACACTGCAACACTGCAGTCTACAAATAGAAGTGAAAACTTAAAAAGCTTAACTGAGACAAAAAATGTTAGGGGCTGCCATTGCTATTATAAGGCAACATGTGCAAGATGTTGAGGGTGGTGCCATTGCGAATGCTGCTGAGCAACCCACAGTGAGGAGACAGAGAAGAGTGTACAGACCCAGGGTAACCTATCAGGGGCTACATGAGCTGGAGATAGTGGAGCACTATAGAGTGGACAGAGACCTCCTGCAGCAAATTGTCAAGCTGTGCAGGCCACGCCTCACACACAGAACCAACAGAGGGGAACCCATCCCAGTGGAAACCAAGGTATGTGTTGGCCTAAGAATACTAGCAACAGGTACCTTCCAGAGACCAACTGGTGATATGATGGGGATTTCACAGGCATCAGCATCCAGGGTACTGCACCAGTTCCTGAATGCCATGTCAGCACATGTCAGTGATCATGTATATTTCCCCAATTCCCATGAGGTATTGGCCAGCAATATGCGTCTCTTCCAGCAAATAGCGGAATACCCTGAGGTAGTGGGTGCAATTGACTGCATGCACATACACATCAAAGCACCAGCCGGTGAGCGGGGTAGGGCCTACATCAACCGCAAGGGCTTCCACTCCATCAACTGCCAGGTCGTGTGCGATGCCTAGGGCATAATACTGAATGTGTGTGCTGGCTGCCTTGGAAGCTACCACGATTCCCATATCTGGCATCTGACGCATCTGTACCAGACATTTACCAATGGGGGCATCCCTGACGGTCATCTAGTGGGGGATGCTGGATACACACTGGAGCCGTGGCTGATGACACCCATCAGAAATGCACACACACCTGAACAAGTACTCCATAATGAGGCACTCGCACAAACACGAAATGTAATCGAGTGTGTGCTTGGGATGCTCAAGTCATGGTTCCGGTGCCTGGACACATCTGGTGGAGCCTTGCAGTACTCACCAACTACATGTACCCAAATTGTCATGGTATGTGCCATGCTACACAATATGATCCTGTGAAAACAGCTGCAGCAGGAACAGCATGGGGCAGGGCCAAACAGCCCCCCATCATTGCCAAGGCCTGCACAGGCACAGCGTGACTCGGAGGAGGAACAACCTGAGCCAGCCCCAGTAGGCAGAAGGAGGTGTGCCCAGTATGCCTCGGCCTTGGCAAAGAGGCAACGCATAGCACATACACTGGCTCAGTAGGAACCCTGGAAATTATACCTCTCTCTGACTCGCACATAAAATAAAAGGGGTGCCTAACTTGACCCTACCTGTTTCCAAACATGTATAGGGAGTATAGTATGTGCATCCAACATAGGCAACCCTGCAGCACCACCTGAGGCATGATTGCCATGTTTTAAGCAATATAAAGCAGTGCATAGCAGCTTTTACCAATATTTAGTATATGTAAACAAAATTGCCCATGCCAACTAGCACAATGTCGGGCAATGTTGAGCAATGTTGGGCAAGGTCGGGCAAAGTTGAGCAAAGTCAGGTAAACATGCTCATATTTGCTTTACTGTTCCTTAAGCAGTCTGGTCTACCCAGCATGAAAATAAAAAAGCAGTAACAGGGCTCAAACCCAGAATACTGTGCACTATAGTCACAGTACTAAACCACTAAGCCATGATAGCATTTCAGTTGCACTGACACAGCAGGACAAATGTACACTAATGCAAACACAAAAGAATGCTGTATCATGCCCCTAAAGAGGCATATGGGTAACCTCCCCCACAGGCCTATGCAGACAGAGAACATCAGGCCAGGCAGTGTGATGTGGGTTGTGTAGGCTATGAAATCGCAATCTAATATACGTGACATTGGACACTAGGATCTGTAGCACAGTAGTATGCCTCAAGCCAGTATGATAGGCAACAGTACAGACTGAAATGGTGTACCGTACATAGCAGTGCAGGCATAGCAAATGTGTATAAGTGTCAGGTGAAACCCACATCCTATGTACACCCACAGTAACAATCATGTGTGCCCCCGGGTAGAAATGTACAAAGAATAGCTGTCCCCCCTGTATGTAGAAATGTTGATAAGTCTATGCAAAGTGTCTCATGGAAGCCCTGCAGGCACAGCATGATCCCTGTTGATTTATGACACAAAGGTGAGCCCTGCTGTAAAAATACAACTTGATTTTCCATACACATATAGTATAAATGTCTATACCGGGCATGCTCACACACTCCAACATATGTAGTGGATTTCATTCAGCATCACACTGAAAGGTCATACTGGGCATGCTCACACACTTAAAGAAATGAAGCAAATGTCAGGAAGCAACATACTGAAAGGTCATACTGGGCATGCTTACACACTTAGGCTAAACACAGATGTGATAATAAGGGATCTATGGGCAAATGTGGATAGTCATCTCTACTTCCAGAAACACATTCACAAAGTGGTCAGAAAATCATGCTATGTGTTCACACAAACTGCCAAGGTCTGTGCATGTAGGTCAAAGGAGGTTCCCACTACTCAGCAGTCATCAGACCCGTCAGAGAGTACCACAACACACTTGCGATGAATCTGACTAGGCACGTTCAGCAGCCAGAAAGACCACTGAAGTACATTAACAAGAGGATTACTGGCCTCAAATAGTTGCCCCATGCAACAAGACTGAATGTAACCCAATCTGTACTCTGTTGCATACTGTCTACTCAGGAGATCTCTGCCCAACAGACAGGTCCATGTCATGGTTACACTCAGATCTGTTCTGAGTTACAGCTCAATGGCACTAAATATACAGACCCAACTGATATTGCCAACATCCTGGCAGATAGGATCAGTGTTAACTTTACCCTCCTCTTACCCATGAAAGAGCACATCTCTATAATGGAAGAGTGCAAAGTTGCTGTCATCACGGCTGCACAGGTAAAAAAACACTCTCCAAAGCCAGTATCACAGCAGCCATGGGACCAGATAACTTCCCAGGCTGTGTAGTATCTACTTCCCTGAAGTAAACTTTAACATGGAAGGTCTGTGGCTACTGAAGTTTCCAGAGGACTGCAAACTAGTTGCCATAATTGTAAACACTAAAGATGTGGACATTCTACAAAAGGGCCTCACTGAGACAGATGGCTGTTGTCAAAGCCATGGGCTCTAGCTCAATGCCAAAAAGGTGCATTGTTATCCCCTTTGTTAAAAACTCTGTACCCAAGAACTACAACATAGGTGGTAGTATACTTCACACTGAAAGTGTGACAAGAGACCTTGGGTCACAGGTGGACAGTGGACACAACTGTGATAATCACATTCCCACAGTAGTCAGGAAATCCTCCTATGTGGCACACCTCATCACAAAATGTGTCTCATGCAGAATAGAAGAGGACATTGTTCCCCTCTACTCATCACTCACTAGAACTGTAATAGAGTACAATGCCACGTTTGCTATGTACCTCACAAGACAACTACAACAACTGGAAAGCCTGCAGCAATACCTCACAAAGAGCATTAGTGGCCTGAAATACATGCCATACACAGACCATCTCAAAATGCTCCATCCATACTCCCTTGCATATTGCCTACTCAGTGGTGTTCACTGCCTAACATACAAAACTATGTCAAACACATAGCTGTTGAACATGCTCCATGTAAAAGACTCACAATCCCTCTGACCTTCGGACCCAAAACCACGAGTGAAATACAAAAGGAAGGGGTGTACCCATTTACCTTATGGATACCCACACCTTCAGGTTAGTGGCACAGCATGAGGCCTTGGAGACCATGCAAGTGCAACTAACATTGGGCAAAGCTGCTCATCAGATTGTAGCCTGCTGCAGATCACCTACCTTGTCTCAGGAACCTCACTCAGTATTCCTGAGAACAGTGGAAAATATAAAGGTCCTATCAAACACCATTATATGAGGAGATTACAACTACCCAAACATTGAGTGGGAGAATTACTCCTGTACAACGTCCTTTGCCCAATGTTTTCTAGAGTTTAAAAACTCTAACATCCTGGAACAGCTGGTCACCACGCCCACTAGAGGTGACAACATACTGGACATGATCATCACCAACATGGGGTACCAGTGTTCCACAACAGAGATAAACCCCTCGCTGGTAATATCAGATCATTAAGTAATCACACTGGACATCCACCCCCCCACACCCAGTCAATGAAACCATTGTGAAGTCATTTTCAAAAGCAAACTGCACACTTCCCAAGACCAAAGTGGAACGTTCCAAAGACCTCTTGCTATAGGATAATGGTATACAATCTGCTGAATCATTTACAAGTGCATCCTATGAGCATCTACAGGGATGCATGGAATGAGACATCACAAATAAAACCAAGATGCACTCCTCCAAAAATAAGACAGCAATCAGGTGGTTGTTGCCCATAAATAAGCTAGACAACAGAAGCAGGAAACTAACACATGATAGAGCCAACTTCACTAAAGGAAAGGCATCACTGATCATTATTAGGAAGAAACAATGATTGCTCATAAAATAATCCAAGGACAATGTCTAAAGACAAATAGCCAAGGAATGTAAGAATAACAACCACAAAGCCTTCGGTAGCTATACCAGACATGTAGGTGTCAACTTCCAAATATGCTGTCAGCTACTGAAAAAAGGAAAGAAATACAGTGAACCAACTTTCATTGCCCACATCCAGGGGGACAAGTTCAGTGTAAACTCCCCCCCATCACCCCCAAAAGGGCCTGTGTCCTTCACAGAAGGATGCAGAGCCCTAGACATCATGAACATGCAGGTAAAGACAGCCCTCTCCAAAGCTAAGAACACAGCATCAATGGGACTGGATGGTGTCCCAGGCTGTGTCTTACACTAGGCCCAAAAGGAACTACAGCCTCACCCACATTCAATGTCCAGACTCAAGCATACCACAGGCTATGTACCCAAAGAATGGCATACACTAACAGTCATCCAGCTCCACAAGCGGGTGCCACAACAGAACCTCAAAACCATTGCCCTATATGTCTACTCAGCCTGGTCTACAAAGCTATTGAGCAAATTGTCATGGAACCCATAAACTGAGACATTGGAGATCTCCAGACACTGGACTCTACACAACTTCACCTTGTTAACGGCAGATCCAGGCTCCTAAACCTAGTTGACTTACTTCAAACAGTTACCGAGGACATAGATGGAGGTGAAAGTAGTCCACACAGCCCACCTGGACCTCACTAAGGACTTTCTACACCATTCCCCACTCTGTCATCATGGACAAGTGTACCAGCTTGAACATTAACAGCTATGTCACAGGATGGGTGGCCAAGTGGCTCACAGATCAAACACACATGTTCAGAGTTGCAGGTGCCATGTCCGACTCTAAGCCAGTCACAAATGGCATCCCACAGGTCTTGGTCCTGGGACCCCACCTGTTCAGTAGATACTGCTCAGAGGTACAGGCAAGCACGGGAGGTGTATGGCTGCACAGGCTTGCAGATGACTGCTAACTGTGCTCCATAATCGACTCTACAGCTAACACAGACATCCTCCAGAAGTGTCTTACAGAGACAGATACCTGGTGTCAAAACAATGCCCTCAAGCTGAATGCCAAAGAATGCATAGTCATCCCCTTTGGGTAATACAAAGTGCACATAAATTACCACATAGGTATGTACGGAGAAAGTCATTATGGCCCTGGGGACACAGGTAGATAGTAAACTCCCCTTTGATGATCACATGGCCAAAGTGTTTAGACATTCCTTCCATGTAGCCCACCTAATGTCACCTAATGTAACCCACTTTGTATAGTCTGATGATGTCACCATCCTACAAATATACCTGTGGAAAGAGTAATGCACAGTAATGTATATAGCACGTTGTGTAAATGCTTACTCCTATTGTATCATAAAGTAGTTAGGTAGGGGTTTGAATCCTGCACTTGACAAGTGTGTTTGTGTGTGATCTCCTTGGGAAGGAGTAACCTTTTTGGAGAGTAGTAAAACACCTTAAAAGTGGTATACTAATCTTTGTCAAGTCTGATGATGTCACCATCCTACAAATATACCTGTGGAAAAAAGACTTCCCAGTAATGTGTATAGTGTGACACGTTAATACGTACTCCTTTAGTATCATGAAGTAGTTAAGTAGGAGTTTGAATCCTGCACTTGACAGCTGTGTGGTTGTGCATAATCACCTTGGAGGGGAGCAACCTTTTTGGAGAGTAGTAGAACACCTTAAAAGTGGCATACATATCTATGTCAAGTCTGATGATATCACCATCCTACAAATATACCTGTGAAAAAGAGAACTCCCAGTAATATGTATAGCGCTTTATGTTAATGTGTACTTCTCTAGTATCATGAAGTAATTAGGTAGGAGTTTGAATCCTGGACTTGACAACTGTGTGTGTGTTTGTGTGTAATTACCTTGGAAAGGAGCAACCTTTTTGTAGAGTAGCAGAACACCTTAAAAGTGGCATACATATCTATGTCAAGTCTGATGATGTCACCATCCTACAAATATACCTGTGGAAAAGCAATCTCCCAGTAATTTGTATAGCGCGTCGTGTTAATGCGTATTTCTCTAGTATAATAAAGTTGTTAGGTAGGGGTTTGAATCCTGCACTTGGTGAGTGTGTGTGTTCTATGTGTATGACACTGTTGGTCAATGTGTTGTGGGTTTTGCTTTTACTACTGGATGACATATCAGTATGCATTGCACATGTGAGGTAGCTGTGTGGCAAATACATATACGTACATGTTACCTCAATTATTGCATGTGTGGGAACCCTGCTTTCTCCAAGAACACAGCTGTCACCTTTGCCATACTGTGCTGCTGCTTCCCAGACCTTAGGTCACATCTTTATGCTTCTGCCAAGGCCAGCCACTGCAGTGATCCCTGGCCTAGGTCATCCGTGTCAAACACACTCATTATGGTTTCTATTGAATTGTGTGAGTGAGGGTTTATGGCCGAGGTATATGTGAGACCTGTTCAAACACAGCAAAGTCTGTCAACATGCAGACCCCTTATTGCTTATGTGATCCACCGAGGGATTTCAAAATACCTTTGGAAATGTGATTATCAAAGGAGAGATGACGTAACACTTGGTTGCATGCACACATCGGTACCTGTTCATCATGTTGGTGGCTACTACCTATGTGGTACTGTGGGGATACTATGTTCCGTAAAGGTGGATGACTATGCTTAGTTTGGCTTATAGCTTTACAGCATGGGTTTGACAACAGGTATCTGTCTGTATGATACCCTTGTGCAGGATGTGTGTGTCATCTGGAGAATGCATTATAGGCCACAGTATGCATTACCAGATGTGGACAGACAAATCCCTTCTGTGATTGCTTGTACCTAAGAGAGCTATATGCCAAACAGGAGTGGTCTCAGTAATGGGTGCAGGTGATTACCACTGGTTCCTGGCATAGTATAGTACCTAAAGGATCCAAATGTTGCTGTGTGTCCTACATCTGTGTATCAGTTGTCAAGACATCATCTAATGATTGGTTATGGTCAGGCTGTTGAAGTTATGTATACTACCAGAAAGCAAAACAATGACAGATAGTAACAGTATCACCCACAGCACAGTGTCAAACCATGTCATACACACATGTGTAGTCAGGTTCCAAAATGTGTGAAGTACAATGCATACTGGCCACCAATAGAAACTATGGAGTGTTACTGTGTAATACAGGGTATGTCACCCTGCCCATGTGTCCACTATGCACGTACATGCAGACAGTGCACCTCCACCATGTTCACAAATGTACACCTGCAAATCTGTGCTACACACATCCCACACATACTGTCCACTCTCTAACACATGCTGCCAATACTACACACATCAGCCAAGTGGCATGTGGGCGGAAAATACACTACTGGAACTAACACTGGTGTAAACAATACTACATTGACAATCATAGCTTTAATGCGTCATGCCTGCTCAGCTACACATTCAAGCATATCATTACACTCTACTGCTAACAACATGCTAACATTGCTATACTGCTATAAAGTCACCCTGTGCATCAGCACCATGGTAGCCTGTTCCTGCATCAATGTTACAGATGACAGGAGGTGGCAGAGGTTCCATCATATGCACAGGGTGTGTTGTCGGTTTGCCAGAGGCCTACAGTGAGCCATCCAATCGACATGTGTGTGTGTGTGTGTGTGTGTGTGTGTGTGTGTGTGTGTGTGTGTGTGTGTGTGTGTGTGTGTGTGTGTGTGAGGGGCAAGAGTACTGCTATGGGCCAATGTTGATGTAATGTGTGCGGGTATGTGTTAGCCCTAGGTGTCTGGTTTATGTGTGTGTTTGTCTGCATGCACACAGTTCCACCATGTGGCTGCCATATACGGGTATTTGTGGGACAGCCACAGACTGTACCTGCCAGGCTTTACAGATCACTGTCTCTGGCCACAGATACGGTACCTGTGCCTGGCAGGGGTGCTACTGACACTATCAGGTACTAAGCCAGACTGGGTATTATCCCCAGAGGTAGATGGATGTACACTGGACCCAGATCCCTGCTGGGACTGTCCAGAGCCATGTGCACGTGGTCTTCTAGGATGTTCTATGGACAGCCCACCCCCAACATTGCTGGGGCTGGTACTGGCACTACGGGAGCGGCTGTGACCTGAGGGACGTCCGCGGTGACTGCCAGCTGCTGATGTTGCTGGCATACGTCCATGTCGATGACTCAACCATCCCGCACTGTCCTGACACATGGACATGACATTGCGGAAGACATCTAATGTCTCTCCCCAACGTCTATCAGTGACCTCAGTGTAATTACGGATGACACCTGCTAGGTCACGGACACTGTCAATTACGGCGGTGTTATGTGCCCTCTGTGCTATGTATACACACAGGATGAGTGGTGTACCATTCCATACATGCCTGTGCCTCCATGACAGCCTTGAACATGCGTAGGTTGTAAGACCTTTGGCACGTCTGCCAGTGGCATGATGAGCAGCAATGCTCTGATGAGAACCCCTGGACATCTGCCTATGTGGTACCCTTCCAGACATCTGGGTATGGCTGCTGTGTCGGGATGCATGTGCCATGGATACCACACTGTCCTGGCCAATGCCGACTGTACACTATCCCTCAGCTAAGGACATTGGTGATGGATGTATTGGCAGTATGACTGTGTGCATGGATGGGGTGGACACTTGTGTACTGTCGATTGGTGGCCCAACAACAGACCCTGGCAAAAATGTCTGTGCCTCAATACACCTATCATCATTATCACTATTTTGCTCAGTGACATCAGTTTCCCCTGCTGCAGTGAACCAGCCCAAAGTCAGCATGTGTGTTGTTGTTCAGTGATTGGCCTCACCCTGGAACACAATGTGTACATGGACACAACATTGTTGTGCAAGTATTAAAAGCTCTGCAATGTCCTGTACACCATCACTCACAGGTATACATACCATGGCTGGATGTGTATCTGTGTGTCACATAGATATCCATTTCTGATTAGAGCATCTGTGTCTTTAGCAGATAACTGTGGACACAGGATTAGCACATGCATGCTATGTATACACACAGGATGAGTGGTGCATGTATACCTGATGGAATACCATTGCTCAACATAGCCATTGTACAGTGGTTATGGTGAGTGTAGGACATATTGTGGACATGCCAGTGCCAGCCATGACATGGCATGCTACAACAAAACTGCAACATTAAACATCACACATACACAGTGTGTGTCATGTGACCTATACACTCAATAGCATTACAAGACATATATGTGTCACTTTGTACAAATGGTGATTGCTATGCATATTGTGTATAGGTGCATATGTTTGCACACACATAACATTGAGGTGCATAGCAGTTAATGCTATGTGTAGTACTGTTGTCACTGTAACTGGATGGGGTGTAGTACCATGAGCCATCATCATGCAGCATCATGTGGTCACTCAAGGCTACTAATGTGTGCCAGACTGGCACATACCATGCTGTACCGGAACTGCAGTACCATGGCTACATTCACCATTTCACAGCCAGTTGTTACATGGGTTTGTATGGTGCCCAATAGGGGGCACTGCCTAACATGAATGTGTTATGTCTTGAAGAGTGTCGCACAGCCACAAGAGAGGCATCTACCCCTCAGGTATATTATGTGTGCTGTGTGGATGACATTTGGGATACTGGAGTGTGACCTTACAGCGGATGTCTGAATACACCATGTGTAGCATGTTAAATTGTACTGCGTATGACAAAGTTGTGTATGTTGTGTGCATGTGTATCGACTCTGCCTATCCAATGTCCACTACAGTGTTGCCACAATTGTGTGGGATGCTCTGTGTATTGTATGTGTTTTAGGCAGCTACCCACATTACTGGGATGTGCATAGTCTCACAGCAAACATGCACAGCATGCATTATGCGTAGGTGTGTTACGTGTACATGGCCTACACTTCACCTATGACATGTACATTTAATTAGCAATGTAGAACACTCTCACCAGCATGAGTCTGCTGCCTTGCTGTCACACCAAAGGGACCTACAAGGATATGAGACAGTTTGTCAGTGGCAACAACTGTGCCATTGCTACTGTGTGTTTGCAATCTAACAGTAGTACAATGGTTGACAGTCACAGGTCTACAGATTATATTCGTAATTATTAGTATTGCACAACACTAGGCACCACATCTTCTAACTACACAGTACACATCTCACATAAGCATGCTCTACCAATAGAGGCAACAGTAGTCTACAGCTATGCCATGTTACCTGCATGTTCCATGTCAACTTGCTCGGTGGCTCAGGCCTCCATGATGATACATGTTACTTGTTTTTGGCCAGGAGCCACCTGGCTCAGGAGCAGCTTCTCCACTCTGGTGAGGGGGGATGGATGGCTACCCCACCACCTGTGGCAAGCTGTTGTCTACGGATAGCAGACGCACACTGCCGGACATGTCTAATTAAATCACTGAAGTGATGGCGTACCTGCTCATATGTCCGGTTATGCATGCCTATGTCATTTACCCTACGGACAAGATCTTGCCACAGTGCAGTCCGCTCATGCTGGTCCTGGCTGGTTCTGGAGAACAGCAGGGCATAGTGCTGCACCAGGCTTGTCGTTATCTGTTCCTCCTCTGGCGGGCTATAGGTGGGATTACGATGGTGGGCCATGACCCTGAAAGACAATGAAACAATATGTGTGAGCAAGCCATTTGGCACACTTAACATTCTAAAGTACAGATATCAAATAACTGCCATATATAGCAACCTATTGTCTGTCAGAGGATACACACTTTCAATACCACATATCAGTGCTCAACCCACAACTGCCTGACAGTGCCTGGTACACTCTATATATTAAACCATATTTTGCACAGCAACAAAGATAAACCAGTATGTAAGACTATACAACAGTACATGGCACACTGTATGTGTCACAATGCACCACCTAGCCACAGGAGGTATATATCAAGCTAATGCATCAAGAAATATGTAATTCATTGCAATGATTGTAAAGTCCAGTTACAGTATTACCAATATACCACACTAGTCGTTGATGGCAAACCCCTGCCTAACATATGTGCACATTAGTTCATATAGGTGGCATACTGCTGTACTAGACTATACATGTTGCTAGATACGCACTTATATCCTGTAACACACATATGACTGAGGCTATGGTACAGGCATACCCACACACACACATCAGACATACATACCAGACACAAAGGTATGGCAACCCAGATGACCTTTACCTGTGTACCATACAGTACTGTGTGTCAGTAGTTACAAAACCTTATGCCTGAGATATGTAATCTGTGAGGACTACAGGGAACACACTAAACAGTGGTTCCAAGAAATGTGGACATACACCATACTGTGCTGTTTAGGCATACAGCTTCAGGTATTACTACAGTTCATACAGGAGTTGGATTCATCAACAGTAACACTCAATAAGCATACATGTACTGCTTTAGTCTACAATGGGACACCCCAGTCGACAACAAGGGACTACGTCAGACCGTATGGCATACTGCTTTTTCTGCCTAGCAATTGCATACACATCTTTTGCTGGGATCACAGCTAGGACACATATTACCATGACAGAAACAGGTTTCCACTAAGCTATCACACATATACAGAACTCTGACACATTCACCAACACATTCACCATCACACTCAGTCAACCTCACATAGCAATTATTGCAACAAGTACATGTGGGCGTGTATCGTTTCATAGGTAGGTAATAGGCTATTGGCCCTAGGGCCTATAGAAACTAAACCAGTGAAAAACAAAACACCAACTGGTAAAAATCTAAGCGTTAGGAACACAATAAGAGCCGGCTGAAAATAAAAAAACACAAACTGTTTATTTGTAAGCGCTTTCAGTGTGGACAGTGCCTCACCTTCCTCAGACAAAAGATAAAAATCAATTAACCTCCTTTAAATAAACAAATTAAAAGTGAATCATTCAATTATTGTACCTGACATGATTTGTTAAAGGGCGAGTGACTTTACTTATAAAAAGCAAGTCATTTTTTCAGATGTTTAGGCATCTCACTCAAAAAACATATTACACTAAATATGATTTAAACCATGACATTGTCACTTGCAATACATCAACTTGAACGTTGTATAAATCCACAAGCAAAAATGTAAATATAAAAATATGAAGGTATAAAAATATATATATTTTAAAGTGTTAAAATGTGAAAATATACAAATATGTGTGTATATTATGGGGTGAGCGGTCAAAAAAGTGTATATCTCATATGGCATTATGAAACTAAAGTAGCCAGTTGAATGCTCTTTACTAAATGGTACAGATGTGAATGTAAATATAACTACAGCACATCAACCAAAAGTAAATAAATACTGTGCCGTGAATATACATATTAATAAATAGTAATAAATAATATTAATTATGGGTTACTAAAGAATGGTAATTGTAAGATAGTAAAAATATATATATATATATATATATATATATATATATATATAGCTTGGCATAAACTACATAGTAAGTGTGGGTGGAATCCGAATACACTCATTTAAAACCAAACAGAAAAAACACAATGTGCATGTCTTAAAAAAATACTAAACCATACTTGTGTTATTAATTACTCGTCATACAGTTATTGATGTTTAAACAAAAATATGTAGATATAAAAGTAAGTATGCATATATATGTAAATGTGTTAAGGTAGTTAAAATATAAATGCAAGTCATCTCTTCAAAGCATAGAGTTTCAATATACATTTAATAGATACATTTTCATTGAGACCTGGCGAGATATATGTCCCTGTCTTAATTTGCCACATCAGTTCATCTATCTCTAATAAAATCTGCCATAGTCCGCCTCTAATATTGTTAGGTCAATGTTGTAAAATGGCAAATTTAAAGTTATGTCCAGGACATTCCAAGATGTGTCTGGCCAGTACATTATTGATGTCACCTTTCCCTATGGCGTAGCAATGTTCATATATTCGCTGTTTTAATTTTCTTTCTGTTTTGCCAATGTAATAAGCATTACATTGGCCACATAGATCTACATAGGTAACGCTTCTAGTGTCACAATTGTATCTAGAATTAGCCATATATGTCTTGTTGTTAATGCAACAGTTGTTACCCACCATAATAAACTTGCACTGGGAACAAGCCCCACATTTGAACATTCCTTTAGGAATATACCATGCCAGTAGTTATGCAGGGCATCTGTGCATAGATACGTACTGCTGTCACAAATTGATGATTCAAACTATGTAGAGTACTCTTCATAAACAACTACTACATGCCAGTAAATACATAGCTGTTACATACCTTTCCTTTGTATGTGTTCGTATTTGTCGGTTCCATGTGTTTTGAAATTAATTTTCTTTTTTATATCTTATTTTTTTTTCAAGATATATATATTTTTTCAAAATATTTTTTTTCAATATATTATTTATTTTTCAATATATATTTTTATTTTTTTCAATATAATTTTGTTTTTCAATATATTTTTTTCAATATATTATTTTTTTCAATATATTCTTTTTTTATCTTTTTTTTAATATATTACTTTTACTTTCGATATATTTTTTTCTTTGATCCTTTTTTCTGCTGATGTCTGTGTGTCTCTCTCTCTCTCGTCCGCTCTCTCTCTCTCTCTTTCCCTCCATACCTGCAATGAAATGATTGCATGTGTGGACAGCAAGTACAGCCTGCTTTTATAGGCATCTGCACATGTGCATGTGATGGCGTCTGCACCAATTGGTGGCCACCATTTGGCAATTGCATGCAGCCTGCTGTGTGGTACTTGCAGTACTCACTGTCATAGCAACCCAATGCTATAAATTGCTAAGTCAGGTAGGCGTAGCCCTTTCAGCTTTCCAAAGTGGGGACCATGCTTGTTTGCTGTGGACACCATTGTGTAAGTCAGAAGGTTGGTATACTTCTTATAACTGATGCTAAGGGTGTAGCCAGTGATTTGAATGTTGTACTCACACCTGTATGTTGCCACTTCCAGTACACAGTTGACAGTGTAGAATTGGACTCACCCCTACAAATGCTAACACAAGATACATGGGAGTATGTAGTTTCTTTTCTACTTATACAATTAGCTGCCATACATACGCAGTTATTGAGATGTTTTCATTTGGCACATGAACTGTTTGGGAACTGCTATACTGTGGATATTAATGTACTCACTTCTGCACAGTTTGAGCTTTTTCTTTTGTTGACATTATCACAGGATGTTCATGAAAACTGCACAATTCCAGTACTGAGTATGCCTACCTACATCCTTGCTGGACCTTGAACACTCAGGTATTTTGTACATTTGGGTGGGGATTGTCCTGCTATGATACTGTGTGGGGGTTGTAAAGTGCTGCTGTAACATTATTTACTGCTAGAATGTCTGGTTCTGTTATCACAGTCATGTAATGCAATTCCACAACAACTGCTGGTAAAGTTCCACAGAACAGGTTTTGCGTTATGGCATTCCAGTCTAGTGTGTCCAAGGTCCTGGGTTTGAGACTGACAGTGGTGTTTTATTTTACTGCTGAGCAGAACAAGGGCCCTCACATGCAGGGTGACTAAGGCACTTTTAAGCAGTTGTAAGCGTGTTTGCGTGGGTTTGTGCGACGCTTAGCAATTCTTAGCTAAGCGCACACATGCGCACCCTCACGCAAACCCGCTAACGACTCCTTAAAAGTGCTTACTCCCGCTAACTCCCGCATTAATTTCATTGAAAGAAAAGAAAATGGGGAGATAGGAAAGTGGTGAAAAGGGGGCACAAAGAGGGAAAGACAGTAGGGAAAACAGCTAGGGATGTGCAGGACGGGTGTAGGGAAGGTCCATAGCTGCCCATTTCTTTAACAGCAACAGCTGTGCATATACTAGAAATTTGGAGGGAAATTTGAAACCTTCCACCCCTGAGAGAGGGGTGAGGACAACAAAGTATGTTGTACTGCCAATTAAATTTCAGTTTATGTGTCCAGCGGACATGTGTGCAAAATGGGCAGCTATGTATGGGGTGTAATTGTTTTGTGGGAGCAGATTGCCCATTTTTTTTCAGATGTGAGTGGAATGTGGGGTAGGGGAAGTAAGTTTATTTGGGGAGGTAGGTTGGGGAGGTAAACAGACAAGACAAACAAGATGCATACAGGGGCGGAATATGACACATGGGGTGGGTGAACACCATTGACTGGGAAGGATGTTTGGAAATCGCAAGCCCATGAGCCCACAGATGGCAACAGTGGAACTGAGATCCCCACCCATGGGCAGTCACCACTGCATCTTCACAGCCCAGAGGGTGGCTGTGCTGGGGGCTGAGTAGAAGGGGCAGGCTCACCCATGAGTCGCGCCACTCTTGCCTTGAGCTGGCATAGAGGATCAGCGACTGAACGCTCGATCTCCCTACGCACCACAGCCCGGACCGTTCGGAGGGTGATAGGTGGCCCTCCTCTGGCCATGCTTGCATGGGAAGATGAGCCCCATCCCCTGCAGCACTTCCACCCGAAGGTGGTGCAGGGCCAACAGAGGAGGAGGTCTCAGGCTGGGCACCGGACCTGCTGGTGCCAGGTGCCACCGCCAGCTGAGGTGGGACAGGTGGGTCTGCTGGGACTGGCCTTCCCATACGTTCTATGTTTAGGAGGATTTAATGACAATATGGGTTAGTAATAGCCAACAGCATTCCAAATTAGTTGTAACAGCATGCAGTAGTATTCCCATTAACCCAACACACCAGAGTTCCAACAGTTGAACAGCAAGCATAACACATGCATACATAGAACAACAGTGGACATTCCAACAGCATGCAGGATTGATTGGTGGCAACAGGCCACCAAGATTGTGGTGTTTGAACAGGGCACATGCATCAAAGTAAATGCAGATATTTATAAACCAATACGACATATGTCCCAACAAATGTTTTGAGATTAAACATACCCATTGAGGTGTGGAATTGCATTGTTTATGCACATACAGTAGGGTGTAAAAAGATATCTCCATTAACAACGTATATGTACTTATAGTTTACACTACATTCCTATTGACTGCAGGTTTATATCCCCTACATGTATTATTACACTAGGCAAAGTCCATTAAGTTGTGAAATGGGTTTTGCTAGTTCCTTATATACCTGACCTGTATCTGACATACAAACTGTCCACGATGCAGATGTTACTGCTACGTATTTATATATTTTATTTATATTTATATATCTACATATCCGGATGTGTTCAGGTGGCATTATCAGTTATATTTCTACAGCCCCCTACATTTCTAGCAGCACACTGACATTTCCGTGGAACACATTAACAAGCTACTTGTGTGGCAGATTTACCTATACATGCCAGCCATTAACCAACAGTTGAGGACTGTATATATGCTTCACAGCTACTGGCACTCCCTTCATCCACTTTATATGGGACTGCCCAAGTGTGGGTTGACAGGGCTTAATACAACAGTACTATTTATATAATGCAAGAGTGCAACAACATTTCAAACTAAGTGACACGGACACACTCTAGGAATTATACCTTTATTAATTACAGTACACACTTTTCTAGAGACTCTCTCATTTATTTGATATTACAGTGCATGCAGAAGACTTATTCAAGATGTATAATACCTTTATTAATGGGTTACAACACTCTTTTTTAGGCTCTCTCACTTATTTTATATAACAGTACATGCAGAGATGTTATTCAGGACTTATTATGCCTTTATTATTGGGCTACAACACTTTTTTAGGCTCTCTCACTTATTTTATATAACAATACATGCAGAATAATTACTAACCTGCCTGGTGGTGCAGCCTTAGCAGCCTATCTGCATAGGCTTGCTGATTCACAGCACAGACACCTGCAGCTATGAAGTAAATGAAGGGATATTGACACATACCTGTCCATAATATAGACTACAATAGCAATTCTTACATACTCCATTCCATGGCTACCTACTCAGTAGTGGGGCATTTTCATTCCCACAGGCCTCCTGTATCCATTGGTTCAGTTGGTCCTGCTTGCGTCTCTTCAGGTCTGCGTAGTGGTGTCTGACCTGCTCACCAGTCCGAGTGACGTCTGTGGCACTGGTGAGATCATGTGCTAGTTGGTTCCAGGCTTCCGCTTTGTACTCAGTGACTTGAAACTGGCTCTGCAGGAGTCTTGCATCATGATGATGGACGAGGAGCCAAACCATCACTTTTGACTCCTCAATGCCCCACCATTGCGCTCGAAAACAAGAGCCCTCTCCAACACCGGCCATTGTGACTGCAGATGGGAGCTACAAGCAGTTATGGCAATTCTTCCCGCCTATGGAGCTTAAATATGCCTCATTTCTCACACTTATTTGTAATTGGCCAGTTTTGAAAAATCTCAGCTGAGTGCACACCTGCTTAGCACTGAGTAAACTTTGATTAATATGTATATGTATGTTGACAGTGCATGAACAGCAAAAGCTGTCATGGCTTAGTGGTTCAGTACTGTGATTATGGTGCACAGTATCCCGGGTTCGAAGCCTGTCATTGCTTTTTGTTTTACTACTGGCCTGACCGGCTAGGAGGTGTGGCTGTGTTTAGCCGACTTTGCTCAACTTTGCCCAACGTTGCTCTACGTTGCTCTACGTTGCCCGACGTTGGTCTAGTTAGCTCGATGCGCAGCTTCGCGCAAACATGTTTTGTTTGTGCTAGTTGGCGAAATGCGCAGCTCCGCGCAAAGTCATTGCACTAGTTAAAGCAGTGCTTAGCTATGGGCAATTATTCTTAAATGTGCTTAATACTGGTAAACGTTGCTTAGCAGTGCTTCACATTGCTTAAGATAGGTTACTTATGCATTCATTAGTATGCATGACTGTTTCACCTTCTTATATATATTTAAATTATCGTTCACTACTTCATAGGCCATTTCAATGCATTTTACTTAAATTTAAAAGGTAAATGTCAGGAATTATTTGTATGCACAGATTTCCTACAGAAAATGGAAAGGAGAGTGGTGGGACTCGATGTCTTTGTGCAAAGGCTCTACCACTACACTATTGCTATTTGGCTTAATTTGCATATAAGTGGTTTATTATCCTCTTCGATGTCTAAACTGCTTACTCTAGCTAAGCAATGGGCAAACCCATGCACACATGCACAAATACGGGCAGCTATATCGGGAATAATAAAAAAAAATTGTTTTACATTTTATTTCATTTGTACAGGGGTTTTGAATGTGGGGGAGTGTAGTGTTGGGGATATACACATTTGAGCGGACTCGCTCTTATCTGGTGACATTTGCAGATTTAGGCACTTGCAGGGGCGTGGATATTTGGACTGCTCGGCAGTCTGACATGCCCCCTGCACTCGTGCACGCTCCGTGTTAGCCTTAGAGTTGATTCAGCACGCCCTCATGAATATGCATGGTGCGCTGATGTCATACTCTTAGGCTGCCGTTCCCGAGTAAGACTTAGTCTTACACGGAGGATTACTAAATCCCGGCCATGATCTTTTAGTATTCCAATAAAACAAAACAGTCATCCCTATAATAAGTGTCCAAGTTGTTATTAAAAATATCTAAACTAGTGTTTGTTTTAATGTACTTTGGCAGTCTGTTCCAGGCATCATCTACTTTTTCTGAGTGATATAAAATGTTTGGTTTTGGGTTAGATTTTTAGGGTTAGTTGCAGTGTTTTAGGCTTAGGGTTATAACTTTAGGAACAGGTTTTAATTTTCAGATTATGGATGGAGTTTTAAGGTTAGTGACAGTTATTAAGGTTAAGGATGGAGTTGTAGGGTTAGTGCTAGGAAAGTAGGTTTAGAGTTAAGGTAAGGAAGAGTTTTAGGGCCAGGGACAGACTTTTAAGATTAGTTATAGGTTATAGAGTATGATTAGTGACAGAGTTTTAGTGCTACAGATTGGGTGTTAGGGCTAGAGATGAGGTTTTAAGATTAAGATTAAGGACTGGGTTTTAAATTTAAAGAAAGTGTTTCAGATTTAGGACTGAGGGTGAGTTTTATGGTTAGGGATATAGATGTAGTGTTAGGGATGAAGGTGGTAGGGTTTCTACACTGAGATGTCAACAGCTGCTTAAAGAGATCAGGGGTAACTTGTGATTACATTTCTGAAAGTAAAATACAGAAGTGAGTTATGCCTGCATAATCACAAGGCTATGGGGTTAGGGTCAGAGTTTTAGTGTTAGGAAAGGGGGTTTATGATCGGGGTTAGGGCCAGATTTTTGTTTTAGGGTTTGAAATGGAGTTTTAGGGCAAGGACACATTTTAGGATCATTGCTAGAAACAACATTTCAGGGTTAGGGTAAGGTTTTAGTATTAGGATGAGGGACTGAGTTTTAGGATTAGCAAGAGATTTTAGAATTAGGGTTAAGGATGGGGGTTTTAGGCTTATGATGGAGTTTTAGAGTTAGGGAGGGATTTTAGCATTATGCTCACAGATGGAATTTTAATGTTAAGGATGGAATTTTATGGTTAGGATTAAGGTTAGGGATAGTACATTTGGATATCATCTGATGCTTCCAGAGAGCTGGAGCAATTCACAATTGTATTCCCTGGGGAAGAAAACTTCTAAAAAGTGACATTGGTGCACACTGAGGAACATTACTGGAGCATAAATGTATTAGTATCAAAAATATGGTAGCTGAAGTAATATAATATACATCTATATTCATGTTGCTATATGAGTTGATAGGGAAAATGATACATACATTTCACAAATGAGTATAATAATCTCACTTCAGTAAGTCACAAAAAGACAGTAAAAATGGATTAGCAGGTGAGAGGAGGAAATCTTGAGTGGGAACATGTGGGAACCCTGAAGATCCATGGGGTGAGACAACTTATATGATGGGTCCCGAGAAGTGGAGAGTGGGCAATGTGTAGTGGTGTGGTGAGATTTGGATGGAACCTGTAGGAAGGATGATTGGTGTGGAGGTCGGAGGGGGTAGAGGGAATGATGGGTAAGACATTATGGGCTGAGGCGTGTTGGGGTTGGACAGACCCATTCTAATGGGACCATCCCATGGATGTAAGCGAGAAAGGAGGGGGTGAAACAGGAAGGTAACTGAGACATACCATTTCCCATGGCAAAGCACATTATGAGTAATATGTATGTTGCATAACCCATGGAATAACATAATATATATATAAGTATATATATATATATATATATATATATATATATATATATATATATATATATATATATATATATATATATATATATATATATATATATATATATATACATACATACATAAGAACTGGAGTACTGCTGACATGAAAGAACATATATATATATATATATATATATATATATATATATATATATATATATATATACACATGTATGACCTGGAGTACTGCAAATGCACATGTGAGGTGTCAGTATCATTATGCATAAAGCAGTAGTTATGTTAAGCAGCAAGAAGCAGTAGTAAGCATATGTCAGCACTAGTAAGTGAGTTTAAAGCCATGTGCATGGGTTTGCGTGGAGGTAAGTGCTGTTAATTTCTGGTTACAGTGTCCTACACCCAGTAAGCTTCTACATTGCTTAACCTGTGTAGGCAGTGCTTACCCCCATGCAAACCTGCTTACAACTGCTCAAAAGTACTTTAATCACACTGTAATCCAATGGCCCTTGTTCTGCCTAGCATAAAAATAAACTGCCTCTGCCAGGCTCAAACCTAGGACCCTGCACACTATAGCCACAGCAGTTAACCATTAAGCCATCATAGTAATAGATATGAATGAGGTATCTGCAAGCTAATCCTCATCACAGGAATCAAACCAAACATGTGAACTAAATCTATGTACAATGTGATGTTGTATAACCTACCACAGAACATAAATATGTGAACTGCAGTACTGCAGTAAGCATAGATTTGAGGTGTTATTGTAATAAAGTGTAGAAGTCCCCAGGTCCCCATACAGTGTATGTACACATGAATCATGGATACCAGACACATATATAACCTGTAATGAAGAATAAATCATTGCCAAATATAGTGCTAATTAACTATTAAGCAATGCTAACCACAGCACAGCTCAAGTTAGTAAGTGTAAGCAATGTGTAGGGGAGCCAATTCAATCTGCCTAGTGGTATACCTCTTTAAGCAGTGCCAGCCTTATGTAAGCAGGTCTGCCCATAGCTTAGCATCTTCAAAACTGGTCAATCATGAGGAGATGCGGGAAAATGGCCATATTTAAACCCCACAGGTGGGAATACTTCCCATAACTGGTTATAGCTTCCTACTGCAGGCAGAATGGCTGGTGTGGATGCAGGCACTCGATTTAGAGCGCAGCGCTGGGGCATCCAGGAGTCAAAAATCATGGTATGGCTTCTGGTAAAACACCATAATCAGAGATTACTGCAGGTCCAGTACCAGGGCTGGCAGAATAAAACAGAGGCCAGGGACAGTCTCGCTCGTGACCTCACCAGTGCCACAGGTATCCTCCGGACTGGTGAGCAGGTCAGGCACCACCATGCTGACCTGAAGCGGAAGAGGGGGGATGTACTGGAACAGTGGATTCAGGAGTCTCGGCAGATGGCCAATGCCCCAGTAGAGAGTAAGTACTCATTCTATGAAGTAGTAAATACTTGCCTAGTTGTGTGTACTATGGATAGGTAAGGCTAAATATCAAAGCATTTCTCTGACAGCTGCAGATGAGCGGGCTGCGAACCAGCAAGCCCATGATGCTAGGTTGCAAAGGCTGCATTGTGAGGCAGGTTAGTAATCAATCTGCATGTACTGTCATAACAATAAATATAAGAGCCTTAGAAAGTGATGTACCAGTAGAAATAAATGTGTAACAGTCTGTGACTAAAGGTATAACCCCTGGAGTGCTTCTGTTTACTCTTCTCTCATATGTTGGCGATCTGTTCCATATTATAAATAGTACTGTTGTATCTTAAGCAGTGTCACCCACACCATGTTATGCAGATAAAATGGGTATGAAGTCCTGCATAACAATGTTGGAAGTGCCAAAAGGTCATTCATATCGTACAAGTTAGGGAGACTTAGAAAACAGTTGAAAGCTTTACATCAATTCCCTGATAGCACAGTATACTCTGATGTTAGCTATAATTTTTGGTCACACACAGCAGGGGGTTGAATCCTGGGAGTCCTACTGAGTTGTATGCATAATCATACCCCACAACTGTACAGATTATGTTACAATGTTCAGATAGAAAGCTGTATGCATAATTACACCCAACAACTGTACAGAATTTGCTAGAATGTTCAGATTGTAAGTTGTATGCTTATTCATACCCCACAACTGCTCCATTCTGTCCAGAATGTCCAGAAAAATGGCCTATATCACCAGATTGGTACCCTGTCCCCCTGAAAATCAGTGTGATGATCCAAGAAATGTAGGCAGCTGTCAATGACATATAACTGATAGTCAAATGTGTACATAGTCAGAGAATGTTTATGAAAACAAACCTGTCATTCTAGCACCTCATCCAAAGTGTGTGACAGCAATTCTCAACATATGTTGCATTAACACCTGCAGCCTGTCACACCTGTATGTTAGACACAGGTCACTTATATAATAATCTATAAACATACCAGTGTACAATATAAAGCCAATGTGTAGTGTAATAATACATGTAAGGGAAAGATCACTGCAGTGACTAAGAATGTTGTGAAAACTACAAGGATATATTAGTTGTTAATTGAGCCCTCTCCCTTACCCCTACCATATGTGCATAACAACCCAATGACCCTCCTCAACTGGTATGTGTACACTCCAAACTTTTGTTGGGACATATGCCTTCATGGTTTATAAATATGCATCTGCCATGGTAAAATATGCCCATATTGGTGGCCTGTTGCCATCAATGAAACCTACATGTTCCTGTAATGGCCACTGTTGTTCCATATATGCATGTGTTCTGCTTGCTCTGCAACTGTGTTATATCTGGTGTGTCGGGTTAATGGGAATACCTATGCATGCTCTTATAACTAATCCTGAATGCTGTTGACTGTTACTAACCAATATCTAACATACACCTGTGACAACACAGCTCATATGGGAAGGCCAGTCCCAGCGGACCCACCTGTCCCAAATCAGCTGGCCATGGCACCGGGCACTAGCACATCTGGGGCCCAGCCTGGGACCTCCTCCTCCATGGGCCCTGTGCCACCTTCGGGAGGAACCACTGCAGGGGATGGGGCTCACCCCCCCTCGGAACAGGCACGGAGGGGAACCTGTCACCCGTAAACAGGTATGGGCTGAGGTAAGCAGGGAGCTTGATCAGGAGTACTGAGTGTGGCTATGCCAGCTTGGGAGCCGAGTGGCGCTATTAGAGGGTTAGCCTGCCCCTTTTACACCCCCCCCAGTACAGCCACATTTGGGGCCATGAAGGTGCAGTGGTGACTGCCCTTGGGTGGGGACTGCAGTCCCACTGTTTCCAATTGGGGACTCATGAGCTTGTGACTTCCAAACACCCCTCCCCGTCCAAGGTGTTTACCCCCCACATGTGTCATATACCGGCCCTGTATGCGTCTTGTGTGTCTTGTCTGTTAACCTACCCAACATACCTCCCCAAATATACCTACTACCACTCCTCAACATCCCACACTCACCTGAAAAAATAAAGGGCAATCTGTTCCCACAAAAACATCTCGCCCCATACATAGCTGTCCATTTTGCACACGTGTCAACTGGACACATGTAATCTTGTCTAATTGGCATCACAATTAATATATGTTGTCCTCACCCCTTTCCCAGGGGTTTGAGGGTCCAAATGTACCTCCAAACTCAGTGTATATGCACAGCTGTTGCTGTATAAGAAATGGGCAGCTATGGACTTTTCTTACACCCTTCCTGCACATGCCTAGCTATTTTTCCTACTGTCTTTCCATCTTTGTGCCCTGTTTTTCACCACTTTCCTATCAACCCCTTTTCCTTTTCTTTTAGAGAAACTAGCATGGGGTGAGTGGCAGTAAGCACTTTTAAGCAGTGGTAAACGAGTTTGCGTGGGTTTGCACGTGGGTAAGCTATGCCTACACAGGTTGAGAAATATGAAGCTAACTGACTGTAAGAAAACATAAGCAGAGATTGGCAGTGCTTATCATCATGGAAACCCACGCAAACCCACTTACAACTGCTTAAAAGTGCCTTAATCACTCTGTAGCCAATGCCCCTTGTTCTGCCCAGCAACCAAATAAACTGCCTTTCCAAGGCTTGAACCCAGGACTCTGCACTCTATACACAAAGTGATCTACCACTAAACTATGGCAGATATTCATAGCCTGAAGTTTTCACAAACATATCATGCAGCACAATCAGTCAACAGTACAGGAAATGTATTAATGTCATACCACACAACCTGTTAATGCAAGAAGTCTAGACAAAGTATGCCACACTGTGGGTACAAATAGGGATATATGTCAAATAATGCTCTAATAAACTTAAAATGTTGCTAGTTACACAGTTATATGTATTAGAACACATATGTAAAAGGAGATGAAGTGTGAAACACAAATGTGTAGGCACTAGTTACTGACTTCAATGCTGCGATCATCCATGACAATTGCCAAGTGAATGAGGAACAGGCCAAAATATGAGCCGAACATGCATGGACATATGGACAGATATATATCTGTAAATGAAGACAGATAGACAGCTATATGTAGATATATACATTAATGCATGACTCACAAATAATCATATAACATCAATTGTATATGGATACATACATATGTTCATATGTATGTATGTATGTATGTGTGTATATATATATATATATATATATATATATATATATATATACAGATGTATATAGATTAGATATATATATATATATATATATATATATATATATATATATATATATATATATATATAGATATATAGATACATATACATAGATATAGCCATATGAGATATATATAGGTACATACACATATACTCACAAAAGGTATCAGTATCCATACATATGTAGAAGTAGTGAGGAAGTACTGGGTGCAAAGTATATCCCTCAGCCACAAGCCCTTTAATTGCCACCTGTGAAATGTGTAGTGTGGCAACCATTCCCACAAATGAGAATACTGACATTAAACATATACCCACCCACAAATCAAAGGACATCACACAACACACACATGTATGCATACACAGATAACCTTTATTTGTGTATTATACAATAATGTATGCCAGTACTTAAACCACATATGGTTTGAAATATGTAATCAGTGATGAATGCAAGGCCTACAAAAAACAGTAGATGCAATCAATGTGTATATACACCATACTATGCTGTCCAGGCCAAGGCCTTCAGTTAGTACAACAGTATAAACAGGATTTGCCTTCAGGATACATAACAATCAACAATTACAGATGTAGCTCAGCAGCCTCCAATTACACCCTGTAGTCAAGCCCTAGGGGGAAAAGTAGCACTTGTGTTAATGTCACAGTATCTTGTACATAACATTGCTTAACCTAATATCTCACTATCACACTGAATGACCCTCATCTTAACACTTATATCCCTGAAAAGGTGTCATAGCCTAGGTTAATGGCATAGAACCCCCCTATAAAAGGCTGTACAAGGGCAAGGAACATTGTGTACCACACACTTACCTCTGGAATGTACAAGGGCACATATGTGTTCTCCAGCTGTTGCCCCCATATATATGGACTTGGCTCAACAGATGGTGTGAGAGTCCATGACATGACTGGGATGACAGCAGTAATGCTAGCAGTAAATAATGATAGGCCATTACCTAACAACCCTTCCTGTATCACAGCAAGGCAAAGACTGGCATATATGTGGAGGACAGAGGCAGTAGCATAGGGCCATATTTGCATTATTGCTGTTACACACCCTGGAAATTGCTGGTGTTACATGATTCCTTGCAGCATACCCTCATGCAGGAATATGACAGTGAAATACAAATGGATGTAGCCATGTACTGATAGCACTCAACAGAGAATGCCACAGATATATCTGGGACAATGCCTGTGTGGTGCACAGACAAAACCTAACAGCCAATCCCCCTGGTATTATATGGATAGGCCCATAGTTGAGAGCTATGAAGACAGACAACATACCATGAAAAAGTACCATGTACACAGAAATCCTGTAAGAACAGCAAGATACAATGCACACAACGACACTACTCACACTGTCTGTATGTCTGGAACCTTACCCAAATGTGGATTTGGCCTGTGTCTGCAGGTTCTGCTGTAAGAGGTATTGCTGCCTGCTGTCTGTAACACTGATGTCCACACACAGGAAGGATGTCATCCATACTGGAAAGGTGAAGGAGCAACGCCCACAAAAGGCAGTGATTTAAAGTACAGGGTTGCCATGACAGCGGTTATCTGAAGTACTACACAGCAGGCTGCATGCAATTAGCAACTGCTGGACAATGACTGGTGCAGAGGCCGTCACCTGATCATGTGCAATACCAACAAAAGCATGCTGCAATCTATTCAAACCAGCTCAATCACTCTACTGGAGAGACTGAAGGAGAGAGAGAGAGAGAGAGAGAGAGAGAGAGAGAGAGAGAGAGAAAGGGATAAAGAGAGAAAGAGAGAAAAAGAAAAAAAAACTTCAAGAAATGTCACAAAGTTCAGGGTTGTGTTACAGCAGAAAAAACATAACAGTTATGTGAAACAGATATGCATTTACTTGCATGTAGTATATGGCATAGAATAATAGGATGCATAATGTGAAAGGATGTAAATGTGCCATCAGTACTTGTTCCTATAGGTTCATAGGTTCATAGGTTCGTACTAGGCTATCTGCCCTAGGGCATTTATAAGCCTAGTCAGAGTGTGTGTGGCTTTCACCACCCCTTAGGATGAGAATACTACGCCCATTTAGGGTTTAGTTTACTGTGCATCTGTCTAGTAGTGACACAGAGATGACCCCCGGGGTAAACCTATGATCTCCCATCCACTCGTCAAGATTTCTCTTGAACAGAGTTAGTGAGGGGCTCTGCCTAACATGGACTGGGATTCTGTTCCAGAGTGCAGGGAGCCTCTGGGTTATGAATCTGTCCCTCCAGCACGTCCTATTTATTTCTGTGTTGAGGTTTAAGTCTCTTGCTCTCATGGCTCTGATGGATTTGGATTTTCTGAGGTGGAGCATGTCCATTAATTCCAGATTGGACATGGCCTTGTACGTCAGGCACAGATCACCTCTGAGTAGGCGGTATGCAACTGAATAGAGCTGGAGTTTTTTCAGTTGGGCAGCATATGACATATGTTTAAGACCCTTTATTCTCTTGGTGAGGAACTTTTGGGGTTTTTCCAACTGCTGCAGGTGTCGGGTAAGATACATACCAAATAGGGCATTGTACTCAATCATTGGCTTGATAAGAGAAGAGTACAGGGGCACAATGACCTCTCTTGATCTAGATGTGAAACCCTTCATAATAAGGTGGGCAATATAGAAGGTCTTCCTAACCACTTTGGTAATGTGAGTGTCAAATGAGAGGTTACAGTCAACCTGGGTCCCTAGGTCCCTGATTACCTCTTCCGTACTTAATGGATTACCACCTATGTGGTAATTTGTGGGTACCTTGTTTTTCCCAAAGGGTATGACTATACATTTTTTGGCGTTCAGCTTTAGACCATGGTTTTGGCACCAATTATCCATTTCTATGAGGCCTCTCTGAAGGATGTTTGTGTCCGCTGGGGTATCAATTATGGCGCCCAGTTTGCAGTCATCTGCGAACTTTGTCAGCCACAATCCTCCTATGTTTGCCTGCACCTCGGAAAAATAAATGCCGAACAAGAGGGGTCCCAGGACTGAACCCTGTGGGACACCGCTTGTGACCGGCTTAGAGTCTGACATAGCTCCAGCAACTCTGACCCTGTGGGTTCTGTCCTTGAGCCAGTTTGCAACCCATCTTGTGACATATGGGTTTACATTTAAGCTGGTGAGTTTGTCTATGATGCCCGAGTGGGGTATTGTGTCAAAGGCTTTTGCAAGGTCAAGGTAGGCTTTGTGAACTGCCTTACCCTCATCAATGGCGTTAGTGACTGTTTCAAAAAAGTCGACCAAGTTCAGAAGGCAGGATCTGCCCTTGACAAAGCCAAATTGGGTAGGATCCAATGTCTGTAGATCCCCAATGTCTTTGTTTATGAGTTCCATAATGATCCTCTCCATAGCTTTGCAGACCAGGCTCGTCAAGCTTATGGGGCGGTAATTTCCAGGGTCCGTAGAAGCACCGCCTTTGTGAAGTGGGACCACTGTTGCCGTACGCCACTCTTTGGGTACGTATCCTGTAGTAAGGCTAAGATTAAACAGCAGCCTTATGTGTGGGTTTAGTTCCTCTTGGAGTTCATGTAGCACACAGCCTGGGACACCGTCCGGTACCATTGATGCTGTGTTTTTAGCTTTAGAGAGGGCGGCTCTCACCTGGGCATCTGAGATGTTAGGGAGGCTACACTCTGCTGGGATAGTTATTTCTCCTTTTGGGGGGGGGGGAGGAGAAATTTGCACTGAACCTGTCTGCCAGAATGTTGGCAATGTCAGTGGGGCCAGTGTATTTTGTGTCATTTTGGACTAACTCTGAGCATATCTGGGAGTTTCCACCCAGGTTTCTAACATAGCTAAAGAAGGCCTTGTGATTGTCTTTTGTATCTTTTGCGATTTTTCTCTCAAAGTTGGCCTTGGATGATTTTATGAGTGATCGTAGTTTTTTGCTAGTTCAGATCAGAGTTGCCTTCCCTTTTAGGGATTTTGCTCTGTCATGTAGTAGCTTCCTCCTCCTGTTGTAAAGTTTGTTTATGGTTGGGGTCCACCAGACCGGGCGCCTGCCTTTGGGGGAATGGGTCTTGGTTTTATTTGGGATTGCATGATCCATGCATTCTTGAAGGTGCCCGTAGAAGGCATTTGTAAAGGATTCAGCAGTGTGGGTTGTGGTTTCCTCTGGCCCAGGGGCCTTGAAGGATACCACTTCAGTCTTAAGAAGTGTGAAGTTGGCTTTTGAGAAGTTCTTCACTGTGGTCTTTTGTGCATGGGGTGGGGGCGGGATGTGGATTTTCAGTGAGATTAATTTATGGTCTGATCTTACCAATGAGGGATATACTTCCGGTGTGGAGTATTTTGTCCCCATGTTTGTGATGATCAGGTCAAGTATATTGTCTCCTCTTGTGGGAATGGTGACTAGTTGTTCCATCGCATTTGAGTTTATGAATTCTAGGAACCTTTGGGCTAGAGTGTTGGGGCTTGAGTAATGTTCCCAGTCTATGTTTGGGTAGTTGAAGTCTCCCAATATGATGGTATTTGGAGAAACATTCATACTCTCCAGTGTCTTCAGGAAGGCTGTGTGGGGTTCCTGAGTTTGAGAGGGTGGTCTGTAGCATGCTACAAACTGTAAGGCAGTTTTGCCTATGGTTAGTTGCACCTGGATGGTCTCCGATGCTTCGTGCGTTGCCACTAACCTGGAGGTGTAGGTAACTTTGATGAATATGGATACTCCCCCTCCTTTTGTGGTTCGGTCCAAGTTTTGGGGCTGGAAAGCATGATATGAGGTAAAGCCTGATAGTGCTGGGGTGCTCTCAGGAGCCTTGAACCAGGTTTCAGTCACTGCACAGACATCGATGTTCTCCATACTGAGGAGGGCTTCGAGAGGGTGCATCTTAAGGTTTAGACTTCTGGCATTGAGCAGCATTACCCTTAATTTTTTTCCACTTGTGTTTCTAGGGAGGTAGATTTGTCATTTGAGCCTTGCCTAAAAAAGGCACTATGGGGGTGGCAAGAGGCTTGGCCAATATCCGGAAGCCCAGGAGTGACAGGTGCAAGCCATCCCTTGCGAAGCAGCGTGGCTTGTCGAGCATGTCATCCCAAGCAGACAGACATTGGAGCCCCTTAGAATGACGCCAGTAATTAAGCCAATTGTTAAAACTGATAATTTTGTCTTTGTACTGTGGCATCATTCTTGGTGAGGGTAAGATGCTGCTCAGGGTGAGGGTCATACCAGCCTGGGCTACATAATTAGAGAGCTTCTCTATGTCTCTTTTCATGTAGTCCAGGGAGGTACGTCTCAGGTCGTTCACACCGGCATGTACAATGACTGAGTCATATTTGTACTTGCTGTGGAGTGACCTGAGTGCTTGTGTTATGTGGCGGATTCTAGCTCCCGACAGGCAGCTTACTGTGACCTTTTCTTGTTCAGTCTGGTGAGCGGGACGTCAGTGTGTCTGACTATGGAGTAACCTATTACAAGTGTGTCTGGCATGTTGTTTGGCCTTAAGGGCTGAGACTATTTAGCACACTGACTTTGTGAACTATGTGTTGCATGTGCTATGTCTTGAGGTGGCGGTTGCTTGGGTGTCTGCTTTGGAGGCCTCTGTTGTTTTGGTAGATTTGTAATCAACGCCTCCAAGTATGTTTTTGTGTGTTTATGTGTTTGGTTTGCAGTTGTGATAGTTCTATGTGAGACTGGGTTTGTGGTGTGCGTAGTTACCTTCTCCTCCTGACTGGTCTTGCCAGTGCTGAGTTGAGAGAGCTCAGTCTCCAGTTTGGCTATATAGTTGCATCTCTCATGTATATTTGTATTTGTTGGGAGGAGGAGAGGGTTGTCTGTGTACATGAGGCAATTGTAACATTGCCTCAAGATTCCAAGATTCACCAGCTGAACAGGAGAGGACGTCAGCAACTGACCCTTCGACATGCTAGAATAGTGAAAAAGATTGCTGTGTAATTGAGTCAGAAAGGACCTATAGGGAAATGAGTACTCAAGGGAGTTTAGGCGAATGAAGTACTTTCTTTTGTTTTTAAGAGTGCTTTACCTGTATAAAAAATGTTTTAGGAGCAAGTGCTGAGCTTTTCAGATAGAGTATAGGCTGTTTAGATTGCAAGTAGAGCAGTTTTAAGGGAAAAATTGAAGAGCAGACTTTATGGAGCCAGAAATAGTTTAAACTTGATTAACCGGCGCTGCCCGATGCTGTCCTATGGGCAACTTTGCGCTAAATCACGCTAAAGCGCGCAAAAACAGGCTTTATAGCAGGGGGTTGAAAAGAGCCAGGAATTGACCCAAAATGGTCAATAAACTAAAGTTGCTGGGCTGGAACCACTCCTCTAGGGACAAATAGGTTGCTCAGTGCTCCCCACTCCCACTGGTGAACAAAGAAGCTTCCTCTTATCCAAATAAGGATATGGATAGCACAGGAACTAAGACAAAGCCCAGAGATCAGCAAAATCTGAAGACTGGACTATTCTAGTTCAGAAAAGCGGGAAAACAAGGATATTTTTTGTTTTTTTCTTTTTTTACAGAGACAGAAGAAAAGATACAGTAGCAAACAGTAAATGCTATAAAACGGCTAGCACACTTGAGTGTGTTAGCCTAACAATTAAATTAAACAAAAATAACTTTTTAAAGTGCTAACAGTTTAGAATCTACACAGGTACAGTAAAAACAATATGCAGAGCTGTATTTTAGGCGAAATGCAGTCGATATGCAGTAATTAAAGCGAAAGCCAGAAAAAATACTTAATCAAGGAAAGTCACTCTTTCACTCTCTGCTGCTTGTAGAACTCTGCAGGACACCACGAGGAGCTGTGCTGAGTCTTTTACAAGTGAAAAAGCGCGCAAAAATGGGCTTTATAGCAGGGGGTTGAAAAGAGCCAGGAATTGACCCAAAATGGCCAATAAACTACTATAATGATGTTCTGCTCAACAACTGCACTGGACAGTCGTGTCAGTCCCTGTGGGCAGTGGGACATACCTGTCAAATGTGCAGATCATCAGTGAATGGCAAAGATGTGACCCATGATATCTGTGTTTTGTAAATTATTGTGGCAAGTGGCTGGAGGGGGTATTAATACTGCCATGATAGACACATGGGTGAGAAACCACACTACCCGCAGGACAGTCATGTTAAAGTGTAGCATAGTATTCCCAACTGCCATAGCAGTATAATATGTTTATCCAAAGTTTGTCACCATATATACCCCCCTAATGTTAATCTGTGTTCACATGTGACACCTGTCTATGTTGCAGCAAGGCAGAACAGTTCGGCTGTGAAGTAAAGAGGGTTACATGAGTATGGGCCAGATGTTTGTATGCACCCCACATACAGGTACATATATGTGTGATGCATATTCACAGCTGTGCAGAACCTCGGACAGTTATACATTTATATAGGTATATAAACAACACATAATGATATCTACACATATATGCACATATGTATATATATATATATATATATATATATATATCTATATATATATATATATATATATATATCTATATATATATATATATATATATATATATATATATATATATATATATATATATATATATGTGTGTGTGTGTGTGTGTGTGTGTCTGTGTGTATGTCTACATATATATATCTATATAAATCTATATGTAGATGTACACATATATATATATATATAAATATATGCATACACACACACACACACACACACACACACACACACACACACACACACACACATACACACACACACATATATATATATATTTATGTCAATACATGTCCCCTGCCATGACATGTGTGAGAGAACATCACACATCAATACACAACATATGTACACACCAGAACATGGCTGCAAGATGGAGTGTGGAGTGTGGTGTGTAACCCATGTTGAGAACACATCGCAATTGTATGAGAAGGTGAGATATATATGTTGGTGAAGGGTATTAGGCACATATTGGTATGTAGGTCTGGTTGGGTGACAAACAAGACAGCATCTAGGGCTGGTATATGACACATGTGGTGGTTAAACACTGTGGATGGGTAGTTACATTTGGATTGTGGAGGCCATTGAGCCCCCACATGGGAACAAATGGAACATGGTGCCCACCCATGGACAGTCACAACAGCATCTACATGGACATAAAGGTGCCTCGGCTGTGGGCTGGGCAGGAGGAACATGCATGTCGAACCTTGTGTATGTGTACTGCATGCCTCCAGGTGATGTAGCACATACCCCATGTCTCTGTGGAGTTCCCTATGCACAAGACCCTGGACCTAACTGGGTGACAGACATATGTCTGTGTTTGCTCCACGTGGGGGGGGGGGCACCATCCCCTGAGGTGGTTCCACATGAAAGTAGTGCTGAAACAGTAGATAACGAGGTTCCATGGTGGGTCTCGGATGTGATGTGGACTGGTAACGTGCACATTGGGTGGGAGTGGTGTTACAGCTGGAAAATATCCCCTACACATACTGGTATGTAACTGTCATGGAACATATGTGGGTTGTAATAGTCCACACAATCCCTGAACATGTCCAACAGCATGCACAGATATCCCCAATATCACAGAATGGCAGATGTGTAGCAATCACATAGCAGGCATACCACATGCATATGTGGAAACATAGTGGCAGTGACAATGGCATGCAGGTGAAATACTCTGTAACAGCCCAGCAACTCTATTGTCCTCACAGGGAGCATGTCTATAAACACATAGCAGAAAGTGTTGTACAATATAATATATGACCCAATGGTACATATACTGGAGACATACCACTAGCATTGTGTGAACATTAAGTTGGAGCTGATATGGTGGTGGGAGACTGATATGGGTATTGTATTATGGTAAACTTGACATATGAGTTGCTCAGACATATTTCCATCATTATATTTTTCAGGGAGTATGGTGCACCCGAGGAATCCCACCTACAGTGCTGCTGAGAATGACATTATAATCACCAGCATCATCCAGAACTACCAGCTGTTGTTCTCACGGACAACCCAGGACCAGGAGGAGTGAACAGCCATGTGGAATGATGTGGTCCACAGGGTGAATGAGGTGGGGATGCACAGCCATACATATGAGCAGGTCTGCCACCATTGTAGTGACCAGCTCCGCCATGTACGTTGCTGTGCTGCTGCCATGCAGGGTGACCACCTTGCAACAGGGGGGTCATAACATCCATCCCCCCCTCACCAGAGTGTAGGAGCTGCTCATGAGCCTGTTAGCACCTGCCCACCCACAAGAGCTACAGACTTATACAGTCATGGAGGTGGGTGCTACACACACACCAGACATGGAGCATGCAGGTAAGGTTCCAGGGCATATCAGTAGACTACTGCAGTGTATGCATCTGTACAGGTAGATCATGCATATGTGGGATGTGGGGTCTGTTGCTGTGTAGTACTGATAAGCAGTAATGCATACTCTGTAGTACTGTGGACTTCAGGTGTTGTTATACTGTAATAATTCAGCCACGCAGTAACAATGCCTCAGCTGTGGCCACTGACATCAACTGTATCCCATCTCAATGTAGGTACCTCTGGGATACCAGCAAGGCAGCGGCCGGATGCCGGTGAGTATGTTTTAAGGTTATGCTGGGCAATTACAACTGCTTTAAAGTGCCTTAATAACTCTGTATCCAACGGGCCATTTTCTGCCCAGTAACAAAATACACAGCTCCTGCAAGGCTCGAAACCAGGACCCTGCACACCATACACACAGTGACTTACCACTAAGCCATGGCAGATATGCATAATCATAATTTTTTCACATACATATCATCCAGCCCAGGTATTCAACACTACAGGGAATGTATTCCACCATGTAGATGTATGTCTGTGTGTGTGTGTGTGTGTGTGTGTGTGTGTGTGTGTGTGTGTGTGTGTGTGTGTGTGTATATATATATATATATATATATATATATATATATATATACATATATATATATATATATATATATATATGTGTGTGTGTGTGTGTGTGTGTGTGTGTGTATATATATATATATATATATATATATATATATATATTCATATTTAAATGGATATAACATATCTATATATGTAGATATAGCTATAGAAATATATAATATATATATATATATATATATATATATATATATATATATATATATATATATATGTCAATATATACATAGATACGCATACATCTATAGATATATATGTATACATCCATATGTCCACATATATACAGCCCTAAAAATACATATATATAAGCATATATATGGTTCATCTTTCAATGGGAGAAAATCATGTCTCCGAAAGCTGGAAGGCTGAAAGTATGTTTTCAAAACTGCACTGTCTTAAAATAAATGCATCGAATGTGCAATGAGCGAATGTCACTATGTATTCGCTAATTGCAAATTTGGCAATTTGGGTGTGGATGGCGCTATAATGGGGATGGGGAAAATTTGCCTTTCCCCCTTGTAGTGTGAACTCAGAGTTAGTATATCACAGTAGGGAGTTGTGGGGGGGCCCAGCCCCCCAGATGGGGGGGTGCAGGGGGGCTTGCCACCCTGCATTACGATATGTATTCCAACTTGTAGTTCGAGAATCAGCAAAGCTGCTTTTTAGATTTGCTGTGTTTTGGACTGTGGTGCAATTAGAAATTATAGATTGGTCTTTTTGGTTTGCAGAAAGGGCCGTTCGAAGAAATTATTGTCTCTTTTTCAAAGGTAAACACACACACACACATATATACATATATATATATATATATATATATATATATATATATATATATATATATATATATATATAAATATGTATATATGTATATATGTGTCTATATATATATATATATATATATATATATATATATATATATATATATATATATGTATATATGGGCATACAACTGTAGATGAAATTGGGAATATAACCACAACATATATGTCCACATGCACCATTGATGGGTTTGAGAGACCCAAACCACATACATCTGGCACGGATAGGTATCCCCCCCACAGCCAAACACGTCTGGCCTGCAATACACTACCAACCTTAGCAGATCCCATAACCAGGACCCTACAAGACAAGGGAAGTACATGTTAGCAGTACTCCATCCCACCTGTAGAATGTCAGGCTGGCATTACTAACATATCATGCAGAACAGTCACGTGAAGTGTCATGCTTGGGGCAAGTGCCTGAGCAGGTGCAGCATGCAGCTGGGATCCATCATATGATTCAACAGGCCTACACCTGACAATGGATTTACCAATGTTGGCAAGGACAACCACAGATCCACTATGTCAGCTGGGAAATGCCACCCAGAAACCCATGACCTTGGTCTGCAGGGACATGGAACATATCAACAATAAACCCATGGCTAATGTCACTGGTAATCTTAACAGAATGGACCCTGCCAATTTTGGACTTGTCAAAGGCAGAGAATACAACCTGAACCTGGTATACCTCCTTGACGCAATCATGACAGGTGTAGATGAGGGTTAGGAGGTGCACAATGCCTATATAGATCATAGCAGGCTTTTGTACACCATCCCAGATGTAGGAATGTGTGTAGATGTTAAGGGATCTACCTCCGTTCACAAAATATGTTTCCACCATGACTGCTTGGCAAATGCCAACATTCCACAGGTGCCATCCTGTGGACATATAGTCCTTCACAGGTCATAGATGTGTTAATGCCCTCCTCCACACTGTAGAGGTGTGCAGCACTACTGGGGTTGCTATAACTCACTGGGTGTGGCTGTTGTGGACACATCCACCATCACTGCAGTTACTGGTGCGTCTATCCCCCCAACATAGCTGTCTGTAATACTGTACAGTGTATGTAATCAGGTTGTTAGGTTTTGTTTACACCATTCCACAGTAGTTGATCGCCTCACACCCTCTTAAGGGAAGGGCTATGCCAGCGGCATTGGCACACTCATGTTACTGAGGTGAGGATCACAGTAGAGTGGGGAAAGGGACATACACCCTGCTGTTAGCATGCTCAATGTCATCCACATTGCAGACTGCATATATAGCAATGTGTGGTTGTGCCTATCCTGTCTTGGTGGGATTACATGGGCAACAGATGTGTTACCTGCATGAGGACATCGCTCCATGTGTACAGTCTTGTACCTGTACTGCATCCAAACCAAAGGCTCTTTGTGTTGTACCCAGCCATGTCATGTGTACCACCCAATACACTTACTGGTGTCCACTGTAGAAGGCCTGCTGACACCACTACACTCATCAGCATTGTGGCACATGGACAAACACAACACAATCAGAAGAGATAATGGTGACATCACTACAACATTGTTAACTACATCTATAATGCATCATGGCTGCACAGCTACACCTTCCAGGATATTAGCATTTCACTTTACTGCTGACAACATGCTACACAGCATTCCACTGCTACACTGTTGTACAGTCATCCTGTGCATCAGCACCATGTTAGCTTGTCCCTGCATCGATGTTATGGATGTCAGGATGTGGCACAGGTATCATCATATGCACAGGGTGTGTTGTTGGTTCACCGGAGGCCTAGGCTGAGCCATACAATTGACATGTGTGTGTGGGTGTGTGTTTGAGGGAGCTGAGTACTATTATGGGCCAATGGTGATGTTGTGTGTGCAGGTATGTGGTTGCCCTAGGTTTGCTGTTTATGTGTGTGTGTGTCTGCATGCACACAGTTCCACCATGTGGCTGCCCTATATGGGGATTTGTGACTCAGCTGCAGACTGTACCTAGCAGGGTTTGCAGTTCACCATCTCCTGCTACGGACATGGGACCTGACCCTGACAGGGGTGTTACAGGCAGTATCAGGTACTAAGCCAGATTGGGTACTATCCCCCGAGGTTGACAGATATCCACTAGATCCGGGTCTCTCCTGGGACAGGCAAGGACCACATGCATGTGGTCTGCTATGACGGTCTGTGGACAGCACCCCCCCCCACAGTGCTAGGGCTGGTACTGCCACTACGGGAGCGGCTGTGACTGGTGGGACATCCATGGTGACCTCCAGCTGCTGGTGTTGCTGGCATACGTCCATGTGGCTGCCGCAACCATCATGCCCTGTCCTGATGCATGGACATGACATTGTGGATAAGATCCAATGTCTCACCCCACTGTCTATCCATGACCTCAGTGTAATTATGAATGGCACCTGCTAGGTCATGGATGCTGTCAGTTACAGACGTGTGATGAGCCCTCTGCACCCTTAGACCCTGTCTGGTGTACCGTTCCATTCATGCCTGTGCCTCCATGACAGCCTGGAACATGCGTGTGGTTGATATACATGTGGCATGTCTGCCAGGGGAATGATGACCAGCAGTGCTCCGAAGAGCACACCTGAACATCTACCAATGTGGTACCCTGCCGGACATCTGGCTATGGCGGCTGTGTCCTGACACACACGCCATAGATACCACACTGTCCTGGCCAATGCCAACCATAGACTGTCCCTCAGCTAAGGCCAACGGTGATGAGGTATGTAGAGGCAGTGTGACTGTGTGCGTGGATGGGGTGGATACTTGTGGGATGTCAACTGGTGGCCCATTGGCAGCCCCTGACAACCCTGCCTGTGCTTCAACACACCTATCCTCATGGTCACTGTCTGTATCAGTGACATCAGATTCCCTGTGCGAGGAAAATAGGGAACAGACTGTAAGAACTGTACATCACCACTAAACAGTACATACACACACGCACACACACACACACACACACACACACACACACACACACACACACACACACACACACAGATGTGTGCAGACAATGCCACACACACAGACATAAACACATGCATTCGATATACATGACAACCCATACACGCCACCAGACAGCACCTACAGACAGATCCAGCACCCCCATAACACACACAGTAGCAGGTGATGGTGCAGTACAGTATCACACACAAATCTGTAATTGTGCACATGTCAGCATGCAGGTCATGTGATGCTCAACAGCATGCAGTGCAACTCCCCATTACCAACATTATACATGACTGTGATGCATGACTTCTGTTAGTAGGTGATGGCCCTCCCCCTGGAACACACTGCACCCATGTCCACAGCATTGCTGTGCATCTGTTTAGCACCCTGGCATGTACTGTGCACCATATCTCATAGGTGTACACACCATTGCAAGATGTGTATCTGTGTGTCAGTTATGTTTCCTCTGCTGCTCACAGCCTCTGTGTGTTTCTGTATTATATGTGGACATGTGTTTAGTGAATGCCTGATGTGTATTCACAGATGTCATCATCAGTGGTGCATGTATGACTGATAGAATACCATTAGACGGACCACAGACACAATGTATTGTACCTATGGTGAGTGTAGAGACCACTACTGACCATTATTGAGCCCTGGCTGATGTTGCCTGTGGTACACATAGGTTCACATGTGAGTACTGGTCTATTGGTCCTGGGGCCTACATAAGCCTAGCCACAGGGGTTACCAGCCATGCACCACCCAATAATGTTTTTCCGCTGTGCCCCTGTCAAGCTGTGGCACAGACATACTACCCAGGGTGAATTCCCCATTTCCCATCCAGTTGTCAAGTGTTTTTGTAAAGACGGCCAATGAGTAGCATTGCCTGACATGAATGGGTAGTCTGTTCCAGAGTGTGGGAATTCCCCAGGACAGGCCCCTATCCCTCCAGTATGTTCTGTGTAATGTGTTGATGAGGTTTAGGACCCTGGAGCGTGTGTTTGCAGAGGGAGTTGTATTTCTTTATGTGTAGCATGTTCATCTGCTCTGTGTATGACATAGCTGTGTATGTTAGGCAGATGCCAGCTGTGCCTGGGCAATGTGCACTGGAGTGTAGCTACAGTTGTCTGAGATGGTCTGTGTATTGCATGTGTTTGAGGCTGGTAATCCCATTAGTGAGGTGTGTGCTCTGTCAGTGAACATGTACAGCATGCATTATGGGTAGGTGTGTTAGATGTGTACTTGGCCTACATCTTAGCTATGACATGTACAGTGAATTGCCAAGCATAACCTTAGACCATACTCACCGGCATCTGGCCGCTGCCTTGCTGGTATCCCAGAGGTACCTACATTGAGATGAGATAGAGCTAATGTCAGTGGCCACAGCTGTGGCATTGCTACATGGTGGCTGCAATATTACAGTAAAACAACAGCTGAAGTCCACAGTACTACTGATTATGCATAATGGCTTATCAGTACTACACAGCAACATACTCCACATCTCACATATGCATGATCTACCTGTATAGATGCAAACACAACAGTGGTCTACTGATATGCCCTGGAACCTTACCTGCATGCTCCATGTCTGGTGTGTGGTTAGCAACCACCTCCATGACTGTATATGTCTGTAGCTCTTGTGGGTGGGCAGGTTCTACCAGGCTCATGAGCAGCTCTTCCACTCTAGTGAGGGGAGGATGGATGTTATGGCCCCCCCATTGCAAGGTGGTCACCCCGCACAGCAGCAACACGTCGATGTATATGATGGAACAGGTCACTACAGTGATGGCAGACCTGCTCATACGTAGGGCTGATCATCCCCACCTCATTCATCCTGCGGACCACATCGTTCCACATGGCAGTCTGCTCATGCTAGTCCTGGCTTGTCCTTGAGAACAGCAGCTGGTAGTTCTGGATGATGCTGGTGAGTATTATGTCATCGTCAGTGGCACTGTAAGTGGGATTCCTTGGGTGCACCATACTCCCTGAAAGACATAAAGATGGAAATATGTCTGCACAACTCATATGGCATGTTTACCATAATACAATACACATATCAGTCTCCCATCACCATATCAGCTCAAACTTAATGTTCACACAGTGCAAGTGGTATGTCTCTGGCTTATCTACCATCCTGAATCCACACCAAACATTTTAAAAGCTGTTGAAACAGCAACTCGCCTTACAAATGGAAACTACCCAAGCATAGCACCGGGTCAAAAACTAGTGTTTGTTCCACAAATGGCTACAGGTACTGTTAAAACTAATAATGATAAAGATACAAGAGAATGGTTACGGACCAAATATCTTTTTAAATTTGATGGTAATGGCAGTAAACAACCAGCCATTAATGATTCTTACCATACAAAACTGGACAGATTAGCTAAATCAATTCCTAAATATAGGACTCTGGACATATCTAAATGAATGTATCTCAAGGGAAATAGTCCCAAAGGGACTACATGTTTGTAAGTTTCCTAATAATGTGCAAATAGGTTCTGTATTTTATAATGAATTCATAGAAGTTTTTAATAAGTGTGGTTTAGATGTGTTAAGACTTATTATTAGAGAAAACACAAGATGTCAGGATGAATTACAGAAAAACATAGAGGAACTTGACCAGTGTATAAAGGATGACTTGATATTCACTATTAAAGAAGAGAAAGACAAGTATTTTAATATAAGAAAAGAAATTGCTGACAAATGCGATGATATGGTACATAGAAAATTGAAAAAGTTAGAAAGAGATGTTAAGGAGTATGATAGTAATACAAATTATCCTAAACCCCAATATGGATATAATAAGAAAATAAATGAGAACAGACAGACTAATGAAACCCCCAACCCTGACAATGGTTTAAGTGACAGTCACTACCAGGAAGATGTTGACCCGGAGTATGATCAAGCCTTTCCACATTTACGGAGATCGGAAAGGCTTATGAACAAGCAAGTTTATCAACAATCAAATTTTCAGTGGAGGGGGGGAGAAGGGGGAGGGAGAGATATTAACCTATACCCACCCCACCATGAGGGACCACAATGAGATTTTAGTTGATGGAGTTAAAAATACATACAATGATTTTGCTATATACAAATTTAGTAATATAAAATTAGAGAGAGAACATTTTGAACTACTTTCTAAAGGTTTAAAATTTATTCCATACAGAAAAGGGGATGTAACTAAAACATTGCTAGATGCTAAATTGTTTCTAAGGAAAGTTAATTTGAGTATTATATTTCCTATGGATAAAATGTCTAAAAATCAAGAATTAAAATGGAAAACTACCTATAACCCCCCTTTACACCCACAGTTAAAAAAATCTGGAAAAAATTATTGAGAAGGAGGTGAGGAATGAACAGAGAAAATATAAGGCTAATTTAAGTAATAAGGAAAGAGAAATATTGGATGAACTGAGGGGAAACATTAACATTCGAGTGATGAAACCAGATAAAGGGGGAGGGGTGGTTATTATGGATAGTATACAGTATGAGAGTAAGATGAATGTAATATTATGGGATGACTCAATATATGCTAGTGTTTCTAAAATGAGGTAAATATAGCCTATAATAAAATAGATACAGGACTTAATGATATGCTACAAGAAGACCTCATAGATTATAAAATGTATATATATTTAAAAGTGGAAAACCTTGGGTTCCTACTATATTTGGAATCCCTAAGATCCACAAAAATGAAAGCAATCCCCCGTTAAGACCCATAGTATCTGCCGAGGGGTCTAAAACTTGCCCTTTGGCTAAATATGTGGATACAAAATTAAAACATCTTTGGGTTGGAAGAAAATCTATTTTAAAGGATTCATGGGACCTTCTGGGAGAAATATCCAATGATTTATATCATGAAAATCTGTTATTTATAACCACTGATATTATAGACTTATTCTCCTCTATACCGTACAATACTGGAATAGAAATGTTTGAGGAAATAGTCTATGAGGACCAGGGACTAACACAAAATGAAAAATTAACAAATGTTTGGCTAATGGACATGGTCTTGAAAAATAATTTTATATATTTTAATGGAGAATTTTTCCAGCAGATTCAAGGGGTTGCTATGGGAGCAGCTTGTGCTCCGACATATGTTAACTTGGTCTTGGCCAAATGGGAAGAAAAATACATCCTAAATACTGAATTTAATTCCTGTTGGATTCTTTATCGTAGATTTTTGGACAATATAGTTATTTTTTGGACAGCAGGAAAAGAAAAGTTTGAGGAGTTCATGATATATATGAACAATACTACTAATTTTCTAAAATGTACACAAAATTTCAAATAAAAGTTTATAGTATTTGGATTTGGAAATTTATAAGGTAGATAAAAAATTTGAAACTAAGATCTATAGAAAAACTACCTTTTGTAATTCTTTCCTGCATTATCAAAACTACACTGTAAGGAAAAACATAGTTAAGGGGCAGTTTGTAAGGGGATACCACATGACCAGCCTCAACACAGATTTTTTAATAGCGTGTAATCTGCTGTAAAAAATGTTTATAGAAAGAGGTTATCACCCGGAATTCATTAGAGACTTTAGAGTGGAGGTTGAAAAAGGAAGAAATAACACATTCAAACCTATTCAAAAATATATTGAGCAAAGTAATGGAGGAAATGAGTATAAAGAGAACACTAGTGACAATTACCAACAAGCAATGATTTTGGAATACAATGCTTTGAATAACAATATTAAAAACATTTTTTTAAGAGAATGGGACAGATTTGTTTCCCTTTCTGATTTGGATAATATATCCAAATTCCCTTGCAAAGTAGTATATAAAAATTCACAGTGTATAAGAAATATTTTAGAAAATAAAAATAGTAAGTCTAATTTTAATATAAACAGGTTGGGCACATATAAATGTGGGCACTGTGCACAATATACATATATTATGAATATAGATAGGTATTATTTAGAAAGTAGGAAAAAATGGATCATTAGTACTGATTATTATATTTGTGAATCAAAAGGAATAGTTTATTTAGCCATCTGTTTAGTTTGTAATTCCTTCTATGTAGGGAAAACTGAAAGAATGTTAAAAAGAAGGATATACGAACATATTTATGACATGGCGGTGGGCAAGGAAGCTAATGCCCTGTTCAAACATTCAAAGTTATGTATAAAACCCAAATTTTCTTTTCTGGTATTAGAACAAGTTAGAAATGATATTAGGGGAGGCCCATGGGAAGAGAAGATAGAATTTAGGGAACTATGGTGGCAAGTGACCCTAGAAGCAGGAAATACCCCTGGGTTAAATGATTATGTTTCAATATTGCCACTCTTGAAATTAAGGTCTGCTAAACTTTGAAAGTATTTGAATGTAATAATAAGTTCAGCCAGCAGATAGCACTGTTTCCTTAGACCTCATATATTCACAATATAATAAGAAAGAAACAAGTGACAGTTTTAATTATATATTTTTATTATTAGTAATGATTTTAAATAGAAACAAAATTGAATTTTATATGTATACTTATTATTTTAAGAATTATTATTGAAAGCCTCGTTGGTTTCATGAGAAATGTATATATGACAAGTCACGGACTGAAGTTTTAATTGTCTTTTAAGTGCAAAATCATTGGATCTTTTGAATGCATTTACCTTAATTTCATTGGTGTTTTGTTAATTAAACCCAATATATATAATTAATGGAAGCATACACTGGTCATCTGATGAAGTCTTGAGTAATGAGACGAAAACGCATATGTACTGAGTGAAGGCGTTCATGTTTTATCGTTTTAACGTTTGTGTTGTGTGGATTCATTAAACATCTTTTGGATATACCTCGCTCTGCTTTCAGCACTTTTGCTTGGATTTATTGGTGAGTTTTACTGTATTTCCACAACTTTTATCTACCATTGGAACATATATTGTATTGTACAACACTTTCTGCTATGTGTTTATAAACATGCTCCCTGTGGGGGCACTAGAGTTGCTGGACTGTTACAGAGTATTTCACCTGCATGACATTGTCACAGCCACTATGTTTCCACATATGCATGTGCTATGCTAGCTATGTGATTGCTACACATCTGCCATGCTGTGTTATTGGGGATATCTATGCATGCTGTTGGACATGTTCTGGGATTGTGTGGACTATTACAACCCACATATGTTCCATGACAGTTAAACAACAGTATGTGTAGGGGATATTTGCCAGCAAGAACACCACTCCCACTTAATGTACACATGTTACCAGTCCACATCACATCCGTGACCCACCATGGAACCTCATTATCTACTGTTCCAGCACTACTTTCATGTGGAACCACCTCAGGGGATGGTATTCCCCCCTATGGAGCACACACAGACATATGTCTGTCACCCAGTTAGGTCCAGAGTCTTGTGCATAGAGAGCTCCACAGAGACATGGGGTATGTGCTACATCACCTGGGGGCATGCAGTATACATACACAAGGTTTGACATGCATGTTCCTCCTGCTCAGCCCACAGCCCAGGCACCTTTATGACTATCTAGATGCTGTCATGACTGTCCATGGGTGGGTACTATATTCCCTTTGTTCCCATATGGCAGCTCAATGGCCTCCACATTCCAAATGGAACTACCCATCCACAGTGTTTAACCACCACATGTGTCATAAACCAGCTTTGTATGCTGTCTTTTTTGTCACCCAACCAAACCTACATACCAATATGTGCCTAATACCCTTCACCAACATATATATCCCACCTTCTCAAACAATTGCAATGTGCTCCCAACATAGGTTACACACCACACTCCACACTCCATTTTGCAGCCATGTACTTGTGTGTAGATATGCGTGATGTTCTCTCACACATGTCATGGCAGGGGACATGTATTATATATATATATATATATATATATATATATACATATATATATATATATATATATATATATATATATACATATATATATATATATATATATATATGTGTGTGTGTGTGTGTATACCTATACGTGTCAGTATTATGTATATGTGTGTATGTGTCTGTATGTATATATATATATATATATATATATATATATATATATGTATATGTATATATATATATATATATATATATATATATATATATATATATATATATATATATATATATATGAAGACACACACACACACACACACACACACACACACACACACACACACATATATATATATATATACATATGTGCATATATGTGTAGATATCATTATGTGTTGTTTATATACCTATATATATGTATAACTGTCCAAGGTTCTGTAGACATACACAGCTGTGAATATGTATCACACATATATGTATCTGCATACAAACATCTGGTCCACACTCTTATAACTCTCTTTACTTCACAGCTGAACTGTTCTGCCTTGCTGCAACACAGACAGGTGTCACATGTGAACAAAGACTAACATTAGGGGGGTATATATGGTGACAGATTTCAGATAAGCATATTATTCTGCTATGGCAGTTGGGCATGCTATGCTACATTTTAACATGATTGTCCTGCAGGTGGTGTGGTCTTATACCCATGTGTCTATCATGGCAGTATTAATACTACCACCAGCTGTTGGCCACAGTAATGTACAGAACACAGATATCATGGGTCGCACAGTTGACAGGTATGTCCCACTGCCCACAGGGACTGACACTATTGTCCAGAGCAGTTGTTGAGCAGAACATCATTACAGGAACAAGTACTGATGGCATATAAATCCTTTCACATTATACATCCTATTATTCTATGCCATATACTACATGCCAGTAAATACATATCTGTTTCACATACCTTTTATGTTTTTTTCTGCTGTAACACAACCCTGAGCTATCTTACTTGTATTAAAGTTGTTATTTTTTTTTCTTTTTCCTCTCTCAGTCTCTCCAGTAGAGTGATTGAGCTGGTTTGAATAGATTGCAGCATGCTTTTGTTGGTATTGCACATGATCAGGTGATGGCCTCTGCACCAGTCAGTGTCCACCAGTTGCTAATTGCATGCAGCCTGCTGTGTAGTACTTCAGATAACCACTGTCATGGCAACCCTGTACTTTAAATTGCTGACTTCTGTGGGCATTGTCCCTTCATCTTTCCAGTATGGATGACATCCTTCCTGTGTGTGGACATCAATGTTACAGACAGCAGGTAGAAGTACCTCTTACAGCAGAACCTGCAGACACAGGCCAAATACACATTTGGGTAAGGTTTCAGACCTACAGACAGCATGAGTAGTGTTGTTGTGTGCATTTTATCTTGCTGGTCTTACAGGGTTTCTGTGTACATGGTACGTTTGCATGGAATGTTGTCTGTCTGCATAGCTCTCAACTGTGAGCCTATCCATATGATACCAGGAGGATTGGCTGTTAGGTTTTGTCTGTGCACCATACAGGTATTGTCCCAGATATATCTGTGGCATTCTCTGTTGAGTGCTATCAGTACATGGCTACATCCATTTGTATTTCAATGTCGTATTCCTGAATAAGGGTATGCTGCAACAAATCCTGTCACACCAGCAATTTCCAGGGTGTGTAACAGCAATAATGCAAATATAGCCCTATGTTCCTGCCTCTGTCGTCCACATATATGCCAGTCTTTGTCCTGCTGTGATACAGAAAGGAGTTGTTAGGTAATGGCCTATCATTATTTACCGCTAGCATTACTGCTATCATCGCACTCATGTCATGGACTCCCACACCAACTGTTGGGCCATGTCCATATATATGGGGGTAACAGCTGGAGAGCACATATGTGCCCTTGTACATTCCAGAGGTAAGTGTGTGGTACACAATGTTCCTTGCCCTTGTGCAGCCTTATATGGGGGGTGGGTCAATGCCATTAACCTAGGCTGTGACACCTTTTTAGGGATATAACTGTTAAGGTGAGGGTCATTCAGTGTAATAGTGAGATGTTAGGTTAAGCAATGTTATGTACAAGATACTGTGACATTAACACAAGTGTTACTTTTCCCCCTAGGGCTTGACTACAGGGTGTAATTGGAGGCTGCTGAACTACATCTGTAATTGTTGATTGTTATGTATCTTAAAGGCAAATCTTGTGTCTGCTGTTGTACTAATTGAAGGCCTTGGCCTGGACAGCATCATATGGTATATATCCACATTGCTTGCAACTACTGTTTTGTGTGGGCCTTGCATTCATCACTGATTACATATTTCAAACCTTATGTGGTGTAAGTACTGGCATACATTATTGTATAATACAGAAATAAAGGTTATCTGTGTATGCATACCTGTGTGTCATGTCATGTTCTTTCAGTTGTGGGTGGGTATATGTTTAATGTCAGTATTCTCATTTGTGAAATGGTTGCCACACTCCACATTTCACAGGTGGCAGTTAAAGGGCTTGTGGCTGAGGGATATACTTTACACCCAGTACTTCCACACTACTTCTACATATGTATGGTTACTAATACCTTTTGTCTGTGTATATGTGTATGTACCTATTATATTTCATATAGCTATATCTATATATATGTGTATAAATATATATATATATATATATATATATATATATATATACATATGAACATATGTATGTATCTATATACAATTGGTGTTGTATGATTATTTGTGATTAATGCATATATATATATATATATATATATATATATATATATATATATCCATATAGCTGTCTGTCTACATTTACAAATATATATCTGTACATATGTCCATACATGTTCGGCTCATATTTTGGCCTGTACCTCATTCTCTTGGCAATTGACATGAATGATCACAGCATTGGAGTCAGCAACTAGTACCAACACTTTTGTGTTTCACACTTCATCTCCTTCTACATATGTGTTCTAATACATATAACTGGGTAACTAGCAGCATTTTAAGTGTATTAGAGCATTAGCTGACATATATCCCTATTTGTACCCACAGTGTGGCATACTTTGTCCAGACTTCTTGCATTAACAGGTTGTGTGGTATGATATTAATACACTTCCTGTACTGTTGACTGATTGTGCTGGATGATATGTTTGTGAAAACATAATTTTATGTATATCTGCCATGGTTTATTGTTAAATCACTTTGTCTGTGGAGTGTAGGATCTTGGATTTGAGCCTTGTAGAGGCTGTTTATTTTGTTGCCCGGCAGAACAAGGGCTGTTGGATACAGAGTAATTAAGGCATTTTTAAGCAGTTGTAAGTGGATTTGCGTGGGTTTGCATGGAGCTAAGCACTGCTAACCTCCGCTTATGTTTTCTTACACTTAGTTTCAGAATTGTTCAACCTGTGTAGGCATAGCTTACCCCCGTGCAAACCCACGCAAACCTGCTTACTGCTGCTTAAAAGTGCTTACTGCCACTTACCCCCATGCTAATTTTTTTAAAAGAAAAGAAAAAGGGGTTGATAGGAAAGTGGTGAAAAAAGGGGCACAAAGAGGGAAAGACAGTAGGGAAAATAGCTAGGCATGTGCAGGAAGGGTATAGGAAAGGTTCATGGCTGTCCAGTTCTTCTACAGCAAAAACTGTGCATATACACTGAGTTTGGAGGTAGATTTGAACCCTCAAACCCCTGGGAGAGAGGTGAGGACAACATATATTCATTGTGATGCCAATTAGACCAGATTATATGTGTCCAGTGGACACGTGTGAAAAATGGAGAGCTATGTATGGGGCAAGATTTTTTTGTGGGAACAGATTGCCCTTTTTTTCATGTGAGAGTGGGATGTTGGGGAGGGGTAGTAGGTATATTTGTTGAGGTAGGTTGGGCAGGTTAACAGACAAGACAAACAAGACACATACAGGGGCAGTATATGACACATGTGGGGGGTAGACACCTTGGACGGGGAGGGGTGTTTGGAAGTCGCAAGCCCATAAGCCTCCAACTGGAAACAGTGGGACTGAGGTCCCTGCCCACAGGCAGTCACCACTGCACCTTCACGGCCCCAAACGTGGCTGTGCTGGGGGCTGTGTAGGAGAGGCAGGCTCACCCTCTAATTGCACCACTCGGCCCTCAAGCTGGCGTAGCCAGTCTCGATACTCCAGTTCGAGCTCCCTATGCACCATGGCCAGGACCTATTGATGGGGGACAGCTTCCCCTCCATGTCCGCTCCGAGGGGGGACGAGCCCCATCCCCTGCAGTGGTTCCACCCGAAGGTGGCACAAGGCCCACGGTGAAGGAGGTCCCAGGCTGGGCCCCAGATGTGCTGGTGCCATGACCAGCTGAGGTGGGACAGGTAGGTCCGCTGGGACCGGCCTTCCCATACGAGCTATGTTGTAGCACGTTTATGACAGATATGGGTTGGTAACAGTCAACAGTATTCAGGATTAGTTATAACAGCTTGTCTAGGTATTCCCATTAACCCAAAACACCAGATTTAACACAGTTGCAGAGCAAGCAAAACACATGCATATATGGAACAACAGTGGCCATTACAAGAGCATGCAGGTTTCATTGATGGCAACAGGCCACCAATATGGGTGTATTTTAACATGGCACATGCATAGAAACAAATGTGAATATTTATAAACCATTAGGACATATGTCCCAACAAAAGTCTGGAGTGTACACATACCAGTTGAGAAGTGTCATTGGGTTATTTTGCACATATGGTAGGGGTGAGAGAGAGAGGATTCAATTAACAACTAATATATCCTTGTAATTTTCAAGTCAGTGCAGTGATCTTTCCCTTACATGCATTATTACACTACCCAATGGCCTTATATTGTACACTGGCATGTTTATAGATTATTATATATGTGACCTGTGTCTTACATATAGGCATGACAAGATGCAGGTGTTAATGCAACATATGCTGAGAATTGCTGTCATACACTTTGGGTGAGGTGCTAGAATGACAGGTTTGTTTACATATACATTCTATGACTATGTACACATCTGACTATCAGTTATATGTCATTAACGGCTGCCTACATTTCTTGGATCATCACACTGATTTGTCAGGGGGACGGGGTACCAGGCTGATGATATAGGCCATTTATTTGGACATGCTGGACAGATTGGAAAAGTTGCAGGGCATGAATATGTATGCAACTTTCAATATGAACATTCTAGCAAATTATGTACAGTTGTTGGGTGTAATTATGCATACAGCTTTCTATCTGAACATTGTAACATAATCTGTACAGTTGTGGGGTATGATTATGCATACAACTCAGTAGGACTCAAACCCCTGCTGTGTGTGATAAACAATTATAGCTAACATCAGAGTATACTGTGCTATCAGGGAATTGATGTTAAGCTTTCTACTGTTTTCTATCTAAGTCTCCCTCACTTGTACAATATGACTGACCTCTTGGCACTTCCAACATTGTTATGCAGGACTTCATACACATTTTATCTGCATACCACAGTGTGGGTGACACTGCTTAAAACACAACAGTACTATTTATAGTATGCAACAGTTCACCAACATATGACAGAAGAGTAAACAGAAGCACTCCAGGGGTTATACCTTTATTCACAGAATATTACACATTTATTTTTACTGGTACAACACTTTCTAAGGCTATTATATTTATTTGTTATGACAGTACATGCAGATTAATTACTAACCTGCCTTGCGATGCAGCCTTTGCAACCTAGCATCATGAGCTTGCTGGTTCACAGCCCGTTCATCTGCAGCTGTTGGAGAAATACAGTGATATTTAGCCATACCTATCCATAGTATACACAAGCTAGGCAATTCTTAACTACTTAGTAGAATGAGTACTTACTCAGTACTGGGGCATTAGCCATCTGCCGAGACACCTGGATCCACTGTTCCAGTACATCCCCCCTCCGCCGCTTCAGGTCAGCATGGTGGTGCCTGACCTGCTCACCAGTCTGGGGGATACCTTTGGCACTGGTGACGTCATGGGCGAGACTGTCCCAGGCCTCAGTTTTATACTGCGAGCACTGGTACTGGCCCTGCAGTAGTTTCTCCTCATGGTGGTTTACTAGGAGCCATACCATGATTTTTGACTCCTGGATGCCCCAGCGCTGCGCTCTAAAATGAGTGCCTTCACCCACACCAGCCATTCTGCCTGCAGTAGGAAGCTACAACCAGTTGTGGAACGTATTCCCGCCTGTGTGGTTTAAATACGGCCAATTACCCACACTTTTCTGTGATTGTCTGGGTTTGAAAAGGCTAAGCTATGGGCACACCTACTTACCTAAGGTTGGCAGTGCTTAAAGAGGTATACCACTAGGCAGATTGGATTGGCTCCCCTACACATTGCTTACTCTTACTAAGTTGAGCTGTGCTGCTGTTAGCATTGCTTATTAGTTAATTAACACTATATTTGCCTTTTGGCAGTGATTTATTATTCATTACAGGTTCTATATGTGTTTGGTATTCATGATTCTACACTTCTACTACTTCTACACTTTATTACAATAACACCTCACATCTATGCTTACTGCAGTACTCCAGTTCACATATTTATGTTATGTAGCAGGTTATACCACTTCACACTGTACATAGATTCAGTTCACATGTTTGATTTGAGTTTTCTGTGGTTAGGATTAGTTTGCTGATACCTCATTCGTATGTATTGTTATGATGGCTTAGAGGTTAATTACTGTGACTGTAGTGTACAGAGTTCGAGCCTTGCAGAGGCAGTTTATTTTGTTGCTGGGCAGAACATGGGTACAGAGTGATTAAGGCACTGTAAAGCAGCTGTAAGCGGGTTTGCATGATGGTAAGCACTGCTAACCTCCGGTTACAGTTTCTTACACTCAGTTAGCTTCTACTTTGCTTAATCTGTGTAGGCAATGCTTACCCCTGTGCAAACGCACTTAAACACACTTATTAGTGCTTATATATGCTTACTACTGCTTATTTGTGCTTAAACCTGCTTACTTGTGCCTTATTTATTATGACAGTGACACTTCACATGTGCATTTAATGCAGTACTCCAGTTCACATTTAAATGTTATTTAGTAGGTTATACAGCAAAAAGATGTAAAAATATGTTCATATACAGATTTCACATGGAAAATGATATGTGCTGCAGTGGGACTCAAACCGGGAATGCCTGTTTGTTAGCCAAATGCTCTAACCAGTTCACTATTGCTGTGCTGCTTCATTTGCATATATATTCCTTGTTATCCTCTTTAGCCTTTTCAGCTGCTTTAACCGTAGCTAAGCGATGGGCACACCTTCGCACCTATGGTTAGCTGTACTCGGGGTTTAAAAAAAAATAAAGGGGGTTCCTCTTTTTATTTTTATGTCCTGTTCTTTTGCACACATGGGGGATTGTTGGTGGGGATATGCGGACACCTATGAGTGGTCTCGCTCATTTATTTACAGTTTCTGCTGTTCTACTTTGCAGAGGTGTGTTCATTCTGAGAGCTCTGCTCTCAGACACGCCCCCTGCACTCGTTCATGCTCCGTATAGGATTAGGAGGTCAGGCAGTGCGCCTTCATTAATATGCATGGCATGCTGCCGTCCTCCTCCTAAACTGTCACTTTTGTGCAGGACTAGATTTGTTCTGCATGGAAGATTAGTAAATCCGGGGGAATTAAATACTTCTAAACTGACAGATAAGACAGTAGTTAGTCTGCTTAGAACTTCTCAGTCTGACTAGGAACAGAGTTTTCCAAGAAGAGGGATTTGGAATGGTTTTCTAATAAGCTAAGGAATTCAAAAGTTAGTTTAATCTTTATGGCTGACACCATAGATGACTTTTTTTAAATAATATACATAATAGCATCATAATTAAAGAACATCATAAATATCCAAAATGTTAACTATTGCATCAGGATAAATATATTTAGACTGGCTAATGCTAGAACATAAATGGTCAGTTTAAATTTCATGTTGTTAGAAAAAAAGAGACTCTACAGTGGTGAAAAAATAAGTGCATTTATATATATTAAAGTGAGTAGTTGGCATATTTTTTTTCAAGAAACAAATCTTGGTAATGATATCAATAAACTTAATTGTAAAGATTTTAAAATATTAATTAATTGTACATTTAATAAAAAGAGAGAAACTGCAGTCTTATGGTACAACTTGGTAATTATGTCCTGGGTTGTCATTTCTTATGCTAATAATATTGGTGAGTTTTTTAAATTGGTCATGGAATAGCAAAAAAGCACATTACATTGGCCAGCATGTATTGGATACTGTGCATAGGAGCAAGATTGGCAAAAAGGTTTAGAGATATTATTAAATAACATTAAAAGTAGTTTAAGTCTAGGCAGACTTTAACTGTATTACAAGTAAGGAAGATACCAGTGCAATTATAGCTTCTACAAAGGCCATTAAGAATTGGACTGATAACCAAAACTGAGTGATATAAAGGACTTTGCAAAACCAAATTTCCTTCTGTTTATCCATAATCCTATGTGTTTGGTGCTGAAACAAGAACTGATAGAATATGCATAACTAGATATTTAACATCTAAACTAGAAATTGTCAAAAATCTTATCTTTCATTTTGTCTGTTCACAATGACTTAAGTTTTAAGTTGATTCTATCTCTGAAAATAATGAACACAATTAATATGTACATGATTAAATTAAGAATTCTAAAAACAGTGGAGCAAACAAACAAAAGAATGCTTAAGTTTCAGTTATAGTAGAGAAGTTCATATTCAGCATTAAGGAACTCAATGAATCAATGTATGGCAAAATGGCTCTTTGGTGCTCACAAAAATAAAGGAATAGAAAAAATGAAATATACAAAAATGTTACATTTATGAAAGATATGAAAGAAAGAAATAAAACATATCAAGAACTACTCAAACATGCCATAGGATTCAGAAGGGCTTACAGTGGGTGAGTGAGAACTGTTAGCAGGACTACTCATTTGTGGTAAGCCTTTAAAATTCTTAGACTGATCCACTTTTGAGGTTATCTATTGACAGGGGCCTCAGCACAGAGGTCAGGCCTGCTAGTCAGGCTGTATGGTAATGCAGCAATTTAGGGACGTGGTTAATGTTAGTCAGCCATGCGCTGTCCACTGGAAATGCCTGAAACTCCCAATTTTCACTGCTGAATGATTTACAGAATTGATCAGCTGTGTAATTTTCTATGATTAGAGTAACACTGAGCCCCATCAAAAGATAACAGCGAAACATTCACGCTTATGATAGCAGTCATGAGGCTGTTATGTTCAACAAAGATGAGGTGGTTGGGGTGGTATAAATGTGTGTATTTTTTTGAACATATGAGTGCATGCAGTGTGTGTCTGCCTGAATGGTCATACTAGGGGGACAGAGGGTGTGTGTGTGTGTGTGTGTGTGTGTGTGTGTGTGTGTGTGTGTGTGTGTGTGTGTGTGTGTGCGTGTGTACGCACATATGTCTATGTGTGTGTCTGAGAGTGTGCACAGGTGCCCTAATCTGTGTGTGTGTGTGTGTGTGTGTGTGTGCACGCACATATGTCTATGTGTGTGTCTGAGAGTGTGCACAGGTGCCCTAATCTGTGTGTGTGTGTGTGTGTGTGTGTGTGTGTGTGTGTGTGTGTGTGTGTGTGTGTGTGTGTGTGTATATGTGTGCATGTCTGAGTATAGGGGTGTGCCTTTGCTAAAGCCATGCACGGCCCACCAGGGAAAACACTACAGTCATCAGGTCTGATATCACTAGTGTTAAACAAGAGTGATTCAGAGATAAAATAGATGAGGCAATATTTATTTATTCTTTGTTGGCAAAGTTAGCTTTTGGTGGAAATTTGGCCTGGGCATCATGGAACATTCTCTATACTTTGCAGCTGCTAGATGACACTGGAGTTCTCCTGTAGAAACAAGAAAGATGCTAAGAGAAGTAAGAGCAAGAAGGCAAGATAAAAGCTATGGAGAGTTTAGAGGTGGAAAATGAGAATTTGGAAAAAAAATGTGTTTGATACTGCGTATCAAAATGCAGATAAAGATTTTTGAGTAGTGGATAATACAAATGAGCTGCATTTGTCTCAATGTAGAATGAAGTAAGTCCATTGGAGTGGTGCTGATAACAGAGCTGGTATCAGGAGAGCTTTTGGATGTTCCAGATGCAATTCTGCTGTTTCATGGGGTGAGATGGCAGATAACTTTTTTTTAAAGTGCTGAGGATGATAACTGGGGAATGAACTAGGTGATGTGGTGGCAAAGAATGCAGCAGTGACAGAAAGGAAAAGAGGAAAGCAGCAACAAATTGATAAGAAGTCCAGTTTTGTGGCAGCTGATAATGCAGTAGCTAAAACTTAGTGAAAGCAGGCAGAAAGGGAGAGAAGCAAAAACTGTAAGTATTTAGAAGGAAGTGAAGGCCAACTCTCAAAATAGGAACAAAAAATGTGACTGTAAAAGAAAGTTATATACGGAATGATTTGATAATTGTTCTTGGATTTAAAGCTCAAGAAATTTGGTCTTTTTGTATAATGGAACAGAGACTTTTTTGACTTAACATATGACATTGATGGACTGTTGATGAAATTTTTGGAAGTCTGTTAAAAAAGGACATTTATCCATGAAACATTTGTTTGTTTTCTGGTAGTGACTCAAATGTTATAAACATGTTACTTTGCAGGTTAGAACTGATGAATTGGAAAAGATGTTAAAAAATGCATGCGTGGTTTCTGTGAAACTGCTGATAATATTGTGAAAATTATAGATAATAGAAACTTATGGAATGCCGTATGGAGGTTAGAAGTTGATTTGAAATTTGAAAAAGAAAAACATGGCAAAGTATTATTTTTGTGGCTAGATACAGAGAACATTAAGATAAGCTGACCAGCAGACATCATGTTTCTTTTGTGGGGAATTTTCTCATTTAATTAATCATTGTGAAATGATACAGGGGAGCCAGTATGGGGAGAAACGCTATACACGAAGAAGGTATGTGGCTGAATGCAGAATGTGTAACAAATGACACTTTTGAATGGGTTGTCAAGAGAAAACAGTAAATAATGAAAAAGAAGGGGACATAGAAGAAAACATAAATAAGGAAGGACAGCAAGAGGCTGAGGGAGAGGGTGAATGATGTAGAGGAAGCTGTAGAAGAGGAAAACTAAGGCGAGGAAAAGGATGAGAAATTCTGCATGCAGGAAGAGAGATCAGGAGAAGGGATTGTCCTAAGAATTATTTGAAGTTCTAGCTCAGTGAAAAATCTGATTCTGATGATCAGGGATTATTTGTACATAAACACAGGAAAATGTTTCAATACCAGAAAAATACCAGAAAGAGTGAAAATATGAAAACAATTAAAAATATTTACATTAACTTAAAAAGAAAAAACAAACAAAAAAAAAAAAAAAAAAAGAAAAACCTAGCCAGACTAGACTTTCCACTGTGTGATTCCTTAAATCTCTTGTATTAGAGGCAACATGGGATATATGCAAATGACCCTTTAAGGACATCAAGTGTTTCAGCTATATAACAATTCTGAATGTCCATGACTTTTGTTCTTTTTAAGCCTATTAATGGACAAATTCAGGCCAATAAAGCCAAATGCCACTTGCTGTGGACATACATGCGTCAGCCTTTTTATGGAATCATCAGCACAGCCCAAATTGAATATTTAGCTATCTTTTTGAAACACAGGGCTGTTGCACCCAGCTGATATCCATAATCATTAGGGTGTCTGCAAAATATCCCAACCAACAAATTAAAACAATGAGTAAAAAGGTCACACAGAAATACTGTCAGTAAAAAAACAAAAGGAATATCTAGCAAGGCTAGACTTTCCACTGTGTGATTCCTTAAACCTCTTGTATTAGAGGCAACATGGATATATGCAGATGACTGTTTAAGGACATCAGGTGTTTCAGCTATATGGCAATTCTAAATGTCCATGACTATTTTCATTTTAAGTCTATTAGTGGACAAATGCAGGCCAATAAAGCCAAACCCCACTAGCCTTGCTAGATTTTTCTTTTGTTTTTTACTGATTGTTTTTTCTGTGTGACCCTTTTATAGGTTCATAGGTTCATAGGTTCATACTAGGCTATCTGCCCTAGGGCATTTATAAGCCTAGCCAGAGTATGTTTGGCTTTCGCCACCCATTTTAAATTAATTTTGCTATGTCCTTTTTCGAGGTTAGTATACTGTGCCTCTGTCTAACAGTGACACAGAAGTGATACCCGGGGTAAACCTATGATCTCCCATCCACTCATCAAGATTCCTCTTGAAGAGAGTCAATGAGGGACTCTGCCTAACCTGGACTGGGATTTTATTCCATAGTGAAGGGAGCCTCTGGGTTATGAATCTGTCCCTCCAGCATGTCCTATTTATTTCAGTGCTGAGGTTCAAGTCTCTTGAGCGTGTAGCTCGATGGGATTTGGATTTTTTGAGGTGCAGCATGTCCCTTAATTCCGGGTTGGACATGGCCTTATACGTCAGGCACAGGTCACCTCTGAGCAGGCGGTATGCCACTGAGTAGAGCTGGAGTTTCTTTAACCGGGTAGCATATGGCATCTGTTTGAGCCCTTTGATCCTCTTGGTGAGGTACTTTTGGGGTCTTTCCAGTTGCTGCAGGTGTTTGGTAAGGTACATCCCAAAAGGGGCATTGTACTCTACTATGGGCCTGATGAGGGATGAGTAAAGAGGCACGATGACCTCTCCTAATCTAGATGTGAATCCCTTCATGATTAGGTGGGCTATATAAAATGTTTTTCTAACCACTTTGGCCACGTGGTTGTCAAATGAGAGATTGCTATCAACTTGGGTCCCCAGGTCCCTAATGACTTCTTCTGTACTTAATGGATTACCACCTATGTGGTAATTTGTGGGCACTTTGTTTTGCCAAGGGGATGACTATACACTTTTTGGCATTTAGCTTGAGACCATGGCTCTGGCACCAGATGTCTGTTTCTATGAGGCCCTTTTGGAGGATGCTTGTGTCGGCTGGAGAGTCGATTATGGCGCCCAGTTTGCAGTCATCTGCGAACTTGGTCAGCCACAGTCCTTCCGTGTTGGCCTGTACCTCCGAAAAATATATACCAAACAAGAGAGGTCCCAGGACTGAGCCTTGTGGGACGCCACTTGTAACTGGTTTGGAGTCTGACATGGCTCCAGCAATTCTAACCATGTGGGTTCTGTCCTTGAGCCAGTTTGCAACCCATCTAGTGACATAGGGGTTTATATTTAAGCTGGTGAGCTTATCTATAATGCTTGAGTGGGGTATTGTATCAAGGCTTTTGCGAGGTCCAGATAGGCTGTGTGGACCACCTTCCCTTCGTCAATGGCCTTGGTGACTGTTTCAAAGAAGTCAACCAGGTTTAAGAGGCAGGATCTGCCCTTAACAAAGCCAAACTGGGTAGGATCCAGTGTCTTTAGGTCCCCAATATCTTTATTTATGAGGTCCATGATGATCCTTTCCATAGCTTTGCAGACCAAGCTAGTCAGGCTTATGGGGCGATAGTTTCCAGGGTCCGTTGAGGCACCACCTTTGTGGAGAGGGACCACTGTTGCTGTACGCCACTCTTTGGGTACATATCCTGTAGTAAGGCTGAGATTGAACAGTAGTTTTATGTTTGGGTTTAGCTCTTCTTGGAGTTCATGTAGGACGCAGCCTGGGACACCGTCTGGTCCCATTGATGCTGTGTTTTTTGCTTTGGAGAGGGCAGCTCTCACCTGAGCATCTGAGATGTCAGGGGGGCAGCACTCTGCTGGGATAGATATTTGCCCTTTTGGTGGGGAGGGGGGGAGAAGTTTGCGCTGAACCTGTCAGCTAGGATGTTGGCAATGTCTGTGGGATCAGTGTATTTTTTGTCATTTTGGACTAATTCTGAGCATATCTGGGAATTCCCACCCAGGTTCCTAACATAACTAAAGAAAGCCTTGTGATTATCTTTAGTGTCCTGTGCAATTTTTCTCTCGAAGCTGGCCTTTGACAATTTTATGAGTGCCCTTAGTTTTTTGCTAATACTGATCAGAGATGCCTTCCCTTTTTGGGATTTTGCTCTATCATGTAGTAGCTTCCTCCTTTTATTGTATAGTTTGTTTATGGCTGGGGTCCACCAGACAGGTCGTCTGCCTTTGGAGGATTGGGTCTTGGTTTTATTTGGGATTGCATGATCCATGCATTCCTGAAGGTGTTCATAGAATGCATTTATAAAGGATTCTGCGGTCTGGGCCGTATTTTCCACAGGCCCGGGGGCTTTGAAGGATTCCACCTCGGTTTTGAGGAGTGTGAAATTTGCTTTAGAGAAGTTTTTCACTGTGGTTTTCTGGGCAGGGGGTGGGGTCGGGATGTGAATATCCAATGAGATCAGTTTATGGTCTGATTTTACCAGTGAGAGATACACTTCTGGTCTGGAGCATAGAGTCCCCATGTTGGTGATGATCAGGTCCAGTATGTTTTCCCTCTTGTGGGAGTGGTAACAAGTTGTTCCATAGCATTTGAGTTTATGAATTCTAGGAACCTTTGGGCAAGGGTGTTGGAGCTAGAGTAATGCTCCCAATCTATGTTTGGGTAGTTGAAGTCGCCCAGTATAATGGTGTTTGGAGAGACCTTCATATTTTCCAGTGTTTTCAGGAAGGCCGAGTGGGGTTCCTGGGTTTGGGAGGGTGGTCTGTAGCAGGCTATAAACTGGAAGGCAGTTTTACCCACTGTTAGTTGCACATGGATAGTCTCTGATGCTTCGTGCTTTGCCACCAACCTGGAGGTGTGGGTATCTTTGATGAATATCGATACTCCCCCTCCTTTTGTGGTTCGGTCCAAGTTTTGGGGCCGAAAAGCATGGTATGAGGTATAACCTGGTAGTGCTGGGGTGCTCTCGGAGTCCTGAACCAGGTTTCTGTTACTGCACAGATATCGATGTTCTCCATGCTAAGGAGAGTTTCGAGTGCGTGCATCTTGAGGTTTAGACTTCTAGCGTTGAGTAGCATTACTCTTAGTTTCTTATCCCTTGTGATACCTATGGAGGTGGGTTTGTCTTTGAGCCTTGCCTAAAAAGGCACTATGGGGTAGCAAGAGCCTTTGCCAATATCCAAAAGCCCAGGGGTGACAGGTGCAAGCCGTCCCTAGCAAAGCATCGTGGCTTGTCATGCATATCATCCCAAGCTGACAGGCATTGGATCCCCTTTGAATGACACCAATACTTAAGCCAGTTGTTGAAACTGATCATCTTGTCTTCATATTGTGGCATCATTCTTGGTGAGGGTAAGATGCTACTCAAGGTCAGGGTCATACCGGCCTGGGCTACATGCCCAGAGAGCTCCTCTATGTCTCTTTTCATGTAGTCCAGGGAGGTACGTCTCAGGTCATTCACACCAGCATGGACAATGACTGAGTCATATTTGTACTTGCCTTGGAGTGACCTGAGTGCTTGTGTTATGTGGCGGATCCTAGCACCCGATAGGCAGCTCACCGTGACCTTCTCCTTGTTCAGCCTGGTGAGCGGGACGTCAGTGTACCTGATGATAGAGTCACCTATTACAAGTGTATCAGGTGTGTTGTTTAGCCTTAAGGGCTGTGACTGTTCGGCACACTGGCTTTGTGAGCTATGTGTTGCATGTGTTTTGTTTTGGGGTAGCGGTTGCTTGGGTGTCTGCTTTGGAGGTCTTTGCTGCTTAGGCAGATTTTTATTTAGAGCCTCCAAGTATGTTTTTGTGTGTTTATGTGTTTGGTTTGCTGTCGTGGTAGGTCTATGTGAGACTGGAATTGTAGTGAGTGTGGTCATTGTTTTAGTTTGTTGGTTGGGATATTTTGCAGACACCCTAATGATTATGGATATTAGCTGGGTACAACAAACCTGTGTTTCTAAAGGTCAGCTAAACATTCCACTTATGCTGCGCTGATGATGCCATAAGAAGGCTGAAACATGCATGTCCACAGCTAATGGGGTTTGGCTTTATTTGCCTGAATTTGTCCAGTAACAGACTTAAAAAAAAAATCATGGACATTTAGAATTGCTATATAGCTGAAACAACTGATGTCCTTAAAGGGTCATTTGCATATATCAATGTCACCTCTAACACAAGAGGTTTAAGGAATCACACAGTGGAAAGTCTAGCTTTGCTATATATATTTTTTTGGTTTATATTGATTGTTTTTTTTTCCTGTGTGACTTTTTTACTCAGTGTTTTAACTTAAAAAGAAGGAAAAATCAACAATTTACAATGTTTTAGTAAATGAGGGCAGTATTATTCTCACTGTAAGAAGAAAATAAATATTGGAAAGGTGTATTAAATGGAATCCAGATGTTATTTTGTTAGAGGACATAAGACTTAATTTTGTTTTAGTGCTGTTTTAGCTGCTTTCTGAAAAAAAAAATCTAAGCTTGTTTCCTGCCTTTCATGTAACTAGTCTAGTCCAGGTATAGATTTGCTGTATCCAGAACTGTTTGCAAGCTTCTGAGCCCCCCAAGCCTTTCTGTGTTGGAGGGAAGCCTTCTAGCTTATCAGTGGGAGTGGTAAGCACTAGGTAGCCTATCTACCACAAGAGGAGTGGTTTCTGCCCCAGAAATTGTAGTTTATTGGCCATTTGGGCAGTTGTTTCATCTCTTTCAACTTTCTGGTGTAAAAACCTGCATTTGCACGTGTTTTCCACCTTTCCTGTAACTAGTCTAGTCCAGATACAGATTTGCTGTACCCAAGACTGTTTGTAAGCTTTTGAGTGGTGCCAAAGTCTGCTCTTCACTTTTTCCCATAGATCTGCTAGTTCTCTCCTCTCCTGCACTTTTACTAGCTTACTAGTTTAGCACTCTACTAGATTTCTTGTAGCAATTATTGTAGTACACAAAAGTGCTACCAACACTAAATGTTCTACGAGAAAACAGCTCCAGGACTTATTATTAATGCCCACCCCTCCAGGCATGTCTAAAGATCAGTTCCCTTTGCTTTCTCCTATTAACCTGGTGAACTTGGGCATCCTGAGGAAATGTAGAAACTGCCTCATGTACACTGACAAACCTCTCCTCTTACCTGTCAGCACTCAGACTTGCAGGAGAGGCACTTATATATCCAAACTGGAAGGCACGTACTCTCCAGCCAAGAGCGGAATAGCTGGTCAAGAAGAGAAGGTCAACACTTGCACGACACCACATGGAACACATAGCCCTCCAGAACACACACCAGCACTGTCTTCACATAAAATCATAAATCACACACCCACCTTCGCTGAGGCTCTCAGTAAAAATCTACCCAAACAGCAGAGACTTCCAAGGCAGAAATGCACTCGACCACCACAACACAACACTAATCATGAGACTTATAACTCTCCTAAACAGTGTGTCACTCAACCAAAACCCCTAAGGCAAAACAGCATGCCCAACACACTAGTCCTAGGTGACTCGATAATGAGGCATGCTGATGTCCCACTCACTAGGCTGAATAAGGAGAAAGTAACAGTCAGCTGCCTGTCAGGCACCAGGATCCACCACATAATGCATGCACTCAGTTCACTAACAACAGGTACAAATATGACTCTGTCATTGTACACGTGGGTGTGAATGACCTAAGGCATACCTCCCTGGACTACATGAAAAGAGACAGGGAGGAGCTCTCGGATTATGTAGGCCAGGTGGGTATGACCCAAACCCTGACCAGCATCCTACCATCACCCAGAATGATACCACAGTACAAGCAGAAAATGATTGATTTCAACAACTGGCTAAGTTTCTGGTGTCATTCTAAGGGGATCCAGTATCTGTCTGCCTGGGATAACATGATTGACAGACCTCTATACTTTGCCAGAAATGGCCTGTGTCTGTCACCCCTGGGCTTCCTGATACTGGCCAAGGCTCTTGCCACTCCTATAGTGCCTTTTTTTAGGCGGTGTTCCAAATACCAAATTACCACCATAACAGCTACAAAGAAATGCAATCTGAGGGTCATGCTGCTCAACGCTATAAGTCTAAATCTCAAAATGCACTCACTTGAAGCACTGCTTAAAATGGAGAACATCGGCATTTGTGCTGTAACAGAGACCTGGTTCAAGGCAGCAGAAAACACCCCTGCACTACCAGGCTATAACTCATTCAACACCTTTCGGCCCCAGAACTTGGACTGAAGCTCAAAAGGTGGTGGTGTTTCCATATTCATAAAGGATGTGCCCACCTCCAGACTGGTAGCCCAACATAATGTATCTGAGATACTTCAGGTGCAGATAACATTGGGTAAAACAGCAATTCAGGTTGTAGCCTGCTATAGGTCCCCAACCATGTCCTAAGACTCACACTCCACCTTCCTGAGCACCCTGGAGAATATTAGGGTCCAATCTAATACTCTCATACTGGGCGACTTCAACTACCCTTCCATTAACCGGGAACACTACTCTTGTACCAATACACTTGCCCAACGCTTTCTGGAATTCATTAATTCCAATGCCCTGGATCATCTCATTCTTACCCCCACTAGAGGTAGCAACATCCTTGACCTAGTCATTACTAACATGGACGACCATTGCTCTACAACAATAGTCAACTCCTCCCTGGTTAGATCCAACCACAAACTAATCACCTTGGAAATACACATACCTCCCACCCCCCCCCCCAAAAAATGTAAAACTTCTCCAAAGCTAACTTTGGGCTCCTAAAAACAGAGATGGCTAACTTCACGGCACCCATGCAAATGGAGGATAGTTGCATGACCGCCGAATCATACACCAATGCACTGTACGAACACATACCCAAATGCATGGATCTCGCCATACCCAATAGAACCAAGATGCTCTCCTCAAAAAAAGGAGCTAATTTGATGGTCCTCTGCCATAAACAAACTCTACAACAGAAGGAGGAACTGATGTGGAATAAGGTGAAGTCCCAAGACTGAAAAAACTCCCTTATAAGCCTCAACAAAATGTTGAGATCCCTCATCAAATCCTCTAAATCTTGTTCTGAAAACAGAATTGCAGCAGATAGTAAAGACAATCACAAGGCCTTCTATAGTTATGTAAAGAATCTCCACAACAATACCCAGATTTGCTCTGAGCTACTGCACAATGGTACCTCCTATATCCAGCCAATACTGGCTGACAGATTCAGTGCCAACTTTACCCCTCTCCCCACCAAAAGACCAATCACAATACCAGCAGATTGCCAGGCACCCAGTATTACTGCTGCGCAGGTTAAAACACCACTGTTCAAGGCCAAAAATACAGCTTCTATGGGACCTGATAATATCCCCCGCTGTGTTCTACATGAACTACAGTGTGTACTGGCACCTCACCTGTGTGCCTTGTTCAATCACAGCCTCACCTCAGGCTTTGTCCCTACCAAAAGGCGCACTGCTACAGTCATCCCTCTCCACAAGAGAAGAGTGACTACAGACTCTGGGAACTATTGTCTCATTAGCCTGATGAGTCTGATATGCAATACTATGGAACGCATCATCATGGACTTAATAAACAATGATATAGGGAATCTCCAAACTCTGGATCCTACACAGTTTGGTTTTGTGAAGGGTAGATCATGCCTACTCAACTTGACTGACTTATCTGAGTCAGTCACCTGAGCTGTGGATGAATGTCAGGTGGTTCATACAGCCTACCTTGATCTGGCCAAGGCCTTTGATACCATTCCCCATACAGGAATCATAGAAAAGCTCACTAAGCTAGGCATCAACCCCTGTATCACTAGGTGGGTTTCAAAGTGGCTCACAGATAGAACCCACAGTGTGAAAGTAACTGACTCCAAGTCAGACTGTTGACCAGCCATGAGTGGAGTCCCACAGGGTTTGGTCCTGGGTCCTCTCCTGTTTGGTATCTACTTCTCTGAAGTCCAGGCCAACATGAAGGGACTCTGGCTGACAAAGTTCTCAGACGATTGCAAGTTGGGAGCTATTATTAACTCCCCAAGTGATGTTGACATCCTATAGAAAGGCCTCAGTGAGACCAACGACTGGTGTCAGAACCATGGCCTTAAGCTCAATGCCAAAAAATGTGTCGCCATCCTCCTTGGGAAAAACCCGGTTCCCTTGAATTACCACATCGATGGTAGTCCACTGAACACAGAAGGAGTTATAAGAGATCTAGGAACACAGGTTGACAGCAACCTCTCTTTTGACCACCACACTGCCATTGTGGTCAGAAAGTCCTTCTATGTGGCACATCACATTACCAAGGGTTTGGCATCCAGGAAGAAAGAGGTCATTGTCTCCCTCTACTCTTCCCTCATTAGGCCAATCATCGAGTACAATGCCCCAGTTGGCATGTACCTCACTAGACACCTGCAACAACTAGAGAGGCCACAAAAGTACCTCACACAGAGGATCGTAGGCTTTAAACACTTGTCCTACATGGACAGACTCAAAAAACTTCAAGTATTGTCTGTCTCATATCGCCTACTCAGAGGTGATCTCTGCTTGACAAACAAAGCCATTTCTGACCCAGCTCTGTTAGAAATTCTACATCTAAAGAAATCCCAATCCCTCTGCACCACATGCTCCAGAGACATCAACCTCATTACCACAATCAACAGGACATGCTGGAGGGACAGGTTCATTACCCAGAAACTGCCCATGCTATGGAATAGACTTCCCATAAATGTCAAGCAGAGCACCTCACTGTCCCTCTTCAACAGAAATCTTGACAAGTGGATGGGATATAGAAAATTCACCCAGGGGATCACTCCAGTGGCTCTATTTGACAGAGGCACTAAGAATAAAGGTTGGGTGGCACAATGGCAGGGTAATCCTATGGGCTAGGCTTGTAAAGACTACAGGACCATTATCCTAGTACACACCTATCAACCTATTCCTGACAAGTGATGCAGGACTGCAAACAGATAAATTGTGGGGTGGGAATCTAATATGGAACTTAGGAAATGAATGCTTTTCTGGGGTAGTTATGTAAAAAACTGAAAATACTAGAAATAATGTTGGTAAGGATGGGAAGCTTAATTGTTGTGGATGTAAGGTGGAAATAACATGTTTATAGGACTATAGCATTGTATGCATATATAACTATCAAGAAAAGAGAGAATCTGCTTCATCAAGTATCAGGCAAGAAAGTATAATTGATGGAGACTTTAACTGTAATTTAAGGGGAAGACATAAAAAGAAAGGAAAATATGTGAAAATACAGGAAGTGATACAATGTGGTACATTAGTTGTGAGGAACAAAAGTCAATGGACTTAAAGAAGGGGATACATGGATCTGAAGTTCATTATTTTGTGTTATCAGAAGGTCTTGGAGGTTGTAGAGGGTGATAAAGTTGTGACAGGTTTTTCAGACCATTTAGCAATAAGGATGGAAGTGATTGGAGTAAGGGAATATATTAAAATAGGAAAGGGAATACAAAAAATAAATGAGAAATTATAGGATGAAAAAGGACAGGGAAAGTTATGAGCTATGGAAGGATCATATAACTATGAAGGATTTCTATAAAAACTGGTCTAGACTCAATTTAAAAATAAGCATAAAATATGTTTTTTTTTCAGTGACAGAAAGATGTAAAAAAGGACGAGAAAGTGGATTATGGGAAAATTATAGAAATGTGTTATAGAATTTAGCTTACAATACAAGACAGTACTACTATAACAGAAAAAATACATAAAAGAAATTGAGAAAAAAATTTAAAGTATTACTGTATATGCAGATATATTATTCACAAGGGGAGAAGGGAGGAGGAGGTATCTGGATATTTGGATAAAATAGTAAAGGACAATATTAGTATATTGAGAGAAATGAAAAATGTAATAGCCGAGATAAAAAGTGTGCAAGCAAATTATGAGTAATGTAGTGTATAATGAAAAATAAGAGAAAATAGAAGTAAAAAAATCCCGAATGAGTTAAGGAGGAATTTGAAAAAGAAATTCATTTATAATACCAAGGTTAGGGAATATGCCCTTTCCCCAGTATTGTGTAATCACAGAGTTGGTATATTTTATTAGAGTATGATACTGACAGGGGATGTAGTGGAGCTTGCCCATCCCCTACAGAAATATTGTTTTCTGTTTGCATGCTCTGAGATTATGTCTCATATTTCTCATAGCATACACATAATACAGTTTGTGTTATTTATTTTTGTTAACATTATTCATGTTGAGTTTTTAGAGTATATTTCTTTTTTTAAACTTTATGAGCACCATACAATATAGCAAATTCAGATGCAACTCTCATACATGGCAAATCACATCTCATCAGATGTTGGTTCCTTCATTTCCTCTCCTCTCCTATCCTATCCTATTCTATCCTATCCTATTCTATCCTATCCTTTTCTATCCTATCCTATCCTACCCTACCTTTTTCTCTCCCCCTTGGTTTTCCTTCATGTTTGCCCTCTCCTTCATCCTTATATGATTTTAACTCTTGTAGTATTCTAATACTTCTTTCATTGCTTTTTCATTCCCCCACCCACATTCTTTCCTCATTCTAGTCACTTTCTGCCATCTTCTCCCTATATCCAGGAACATTATTTGTAATTCTTGCTTCTGTACTGTCTTTGCTCCCTATAGGTTTTGAGAGCTGATTGGTTTTAATTTCGGTACTTAGCAGTCTGAGGATGTTCATTTGTATTTCTTTCCAGCTGCTGTCCTTTTCCTATATGTTCCATTTACAGAACTCACAAGTATGGTCTGCTTCCCTTTGAAATATGTCTCCCCAGTTCTTCTCTAAATGCTTCCATTCTTCTTGTGCCCACCCACAGTCCCATAACATGTGCATTATTCCTGACTCTTCCTCCTGAAAGTTCCAGCACCAATTATCCTTTCTGCTTTCCTTTATCAATCTTATGGGGGTTCAATACCATCTATGCAGCATTATCAGGCTTTAGTCTTCCATTTACTGCCTGACTTGTCTTCTGACAGTATCCTATGACTCTCTTCCATTCTTCCTTACTTTTCAAATTTTTTCTCATTCTCTGTTCTTTGACCTTACCCCATCATACCTCTCAACCTCTTAGAGCAAGAAATCTGGACAAAGCCATAAATAATAGGAACAAAGACCCAAAAAGGACAATTTTTAAATACGGCTCTTATAAACTTCAAAAGTTGAAACAATAACAGGTTTTGCATTAACATGAATATTCTCAAGGGTATGATATTTGAAATGCAAATGCCTGTCATTATTTTCTAACTTCAGTCCTCAACGATTTGCAAATGATTTGCCAGAAAACACAAATTTTATGAGAAACAGACAAAAAATATGAGGCGCAAATCTGGGCAGCTGAGAGGTATGTGCCCCATATTTAATTTAGCTTTTCATCAATCTGTTTGGTTCCTTGACCTGTTCCATTTCCTCCAGTGTGCCATCTCCTCTCCTTTTTCCCTCCCTTCCTACAATATTCTTTCCTCATGTTGCCCTCTCTCTATGCTTTTTACCGGTCTTCCTGAGTATCAGTTATTTCTACCACAAGCCTCTGGTATAATACATTTCTGTATTAACTCCTCAATTGTTTTAAATCTTTCTCCACTATCCTCTTCTTTGCATACCAGTTCTTCATCTTGAGCTGTCCCACTTCTCCTCCAGAGTCTTTCATAAGAAATATATATATATATATATATATATATATATATATATATATATATATATATATATACATATATATACATACATATATATATATATACATACATATATATATATATATATATATATATATATATATATATATATATATATATATATATACTGCTCAGACAAGCTCCACGTGGGTTTACAGAGTGGTCCTAGCACCAAGGAACTCGAAAAAGTGACTACCTTCTGGATTTAAGTATCTCTGTTTTTTTTTTCACTGAAAATAGCTTCTGCTGCTTACTTTAAACTAGCCTGAACTGTTTCTTTACTGATTACTGCATTTATTTTAAAAACTGCACTTAAAGTTACATTTAGTCAAATTTAGTCGAAATTTGCTTGTTTGTTTGTTTAATTGAACTGTGGAGGCTGCCCACTAAAGTGTGCTAGCCTGTGTAACTAATTTATCACAGTCTCTGCATTTTCTGTATATTTCTGCAAAAAAAAAACAAAAAAACAAAAAAATAATCCTTGTTTTCCTGCCTTTCTCGACTAGTTTAGACCAGTATACAGGCATTGCTGTATTCTGGGCTGTGGTGTAGTTCCTGTGTTGTCCATTACCTTACTTGGATAAAAGGAAGTTTCTTTGCTCACCAGTGGGAGTGGGGAGCCTTGAGCAGCCTACCTATCCTTGGGGGAAGTGACCTCAGCACAAGAAGCTGTTAGTAATTGGTTGTTTGGGACCATTCCTAGCTCTTTTGTAGTTCACTGTTTAAAATCCGCCTTTGCACGGCTTTGCACGGTCGTGCACATAGCGCAGCGCCGGTTAAACAAGGGTAAATTTGGTTAAACAAGGTAAAACTTTTTCTGGCTCCGCCAAGTATGCTCTTCAATTTTTCCCTTAGAACTGGTCTACTTGCAATCTAAACAGCCTATACTCTATCTGAAAAGCTCAGCACTTGCTCCTAAAGCATTTTGTATACAGGTAAAGCACTCTTAAACAAACGAAAAGTACTTCATTCACCTAAATTCTGTTGAGTACCCATTTCCCTATAGGTCCTTTCTGACTCAGTTACACAGCAATCTTTTTCATTATTTCTAGCATGTCGAAGGGTCAGTTGCTGGCGTCCTCTCCTGTTCAGCTGGTGAATCTGGGAATCTTGAGGCAATGTTACAATTGCCTCATGTACACAGACAACCCTCTCCTCCTCCCAACAAATACAAATATATGCGAGAGATGCAACTATATAGCCAAACTGGAGGCTGAGCTCTCTCAATTCAGTACTGGCAAGACCAGTCAGGAGGAGAAGGTAACCACGCACACCACAAACCCAGTCTCACATAGAACTATCACAACTGCAAACCAAACACATAAACACACAAAACATACTCGAGGCTGATTAAAAATCTACCAAAACAAAAGAGGCCTCCAAAGCAGACACCCAAGCAACCACCACCTCAAGACATAGCAAATGCAACACATAGTTCACAAAGTCAGTGTGCTAAACAGTCACAGCCCTTAAGGCCAAACAACATGCCAGACACACTTGTAATAGGTGACTCCATAGTCAGGCACACTGACGTCCCGCTCACCAGACTGAACAAGGAGAGGGTCACAGTAAGCTGCCTGTTGGGAGCCAGAATACGCCACATAACACAAGCACTCAGGTCACTCCACAGCAAGTACAAATATGACTCAGTCATTGTACATGCCGGTGTGAACGACCTGAGACGTACCTCCCTGGACTACATGAAAAGAGACATAGAGGAGCTCTCTGATTATGTAGCCCAGGCCGGTATGACCCTGACCCTGAGAAGCATCTTACCCTCACCAAGAATGATGCCACAGTACAAAGACAAAATGATCAGTTTTAACAATTGGCTTAATTACTGGTGTCATTCTAAGGGGATCCAGTGTCTGTCTGCTTGGGATGACATGCTTGACAAGCCACGCTGCTTCGCAAGGGATGGTTTGCACCTGTCACCCCTGGGCTTCCGGATATTGGCCAAGGCTCTTGCCACCCCCATAGTGCCTTTTTTAGGCAAGGCTCAAATGACAAACCTACCTCCCTAGAAAACACAAGTGGAAAAAACTAAGGGTAATGCTGCTCAATGCCAGAAGTCTAAACCTCAAGATGCGCGCCCTCGAAGCCCTCCTCAGTATGGAGAACATCGATGTCTGTGCAGTGACTGAAACCTGGTTCAAGGCTCCTGAGAGCACCCCAGCACTATCAGGTTTTACCTCATATCATGCTTTTCGGCCCCCAAACTTGGACAGAACCACAAAAGGAGGGGGAGTATCCATTTTCATCAAAGATACCCACACCTCCAGGTTAGTGGCAACGCAAGCATCGGAGACTATCCAGGTGCAACTAACCACAGGCAAAACTGCCTTACAGTTTATAGCATGCTACAGACCACCCTCTCAAACTCAGGAACCCCACACAGCCTTCCTGAAGACACTGGAGAGTATGAATGTTTCTCCAAATACCATCATTTTGGGAGACTTCAACTACCCAAACATAGACTGGGAACATTACTCAAGCCCCAACACCCTAGCCCAAAGGTTCTTAGAATTCATAAACTCAAATGCAATGGAACAACTAGTCACCATTCCCACAAGAGGAGACAATATACTAGACCTGATCATCACAAACATGGGGACAAAATGCTCCACACCGAAAGTACATCCCTCTTTGGTAAGATCAGACCATAAATTAATCTCACTGGAAATCCACATCCCGCCCCCACCCCCTGCACAAAAGACCACAGTGAAGAACTTCTCAAAAGCAAACTTCACACTTCTTAAGACTGAAGTGGTATCTTTCAAGGCCCATGGGCCAGTGGAAACCACAACCCACACTGCTGAATCCTTTGCAAATGCCTTCTATGGGCACTTTCAAGAATGCATGGATCATGCAATCCCAAATAAAACCAAGACCCATTCCCCCAAAGGCAGGCGACCTGTCTGGTGGACCCCAGCCATAAACAAACTTTACAACAGAAGGAGGAAGCTACTACATGACAGAGCAAAATCCCTAAAAGGGAAGGCATCTCTGATCAGTACTAGCAAAAAACTACGATCACTCATAAAATCATCCAAGGCCAACTTTGAGAGAAAAATCGCAAATGACACAAAAGACAATCACAAGGCCTTCTTTAGCTATGTTAGAAACCTGGGTGGAAACTCCCAGATATGCTCAGAGTTAGTCCAAAATGACACAAAATACACTGAACCCACTGACATTGCCAACATTCTGGCAGACAGGTTCAGTGCAAATTTCTCCCCAAAAGGAGAAATAACTATCCCAGCAGAGTGTAGCCTCCCTAACATCTCAGATGCCCAGGTGAGAGCCGCCCTCTCTAAAGCTAAAAACACAGCATCAATGGGACCGGATGGTGTCCCGGGCTGTGTGCTACATGAACTCCAAGAGGAACTAAACCCACACATAAGGCTGCTGTTTAATCCTAGCCTTACCACAGGATACGTACCCAAAGAGTGGCGTACGGCAACAGTGGTCCCACTTCACAAAGGCGGTGCTTCTAGGGACCCTGGAAATTACCGCCCCATAAGCTTGACAAGCCTGGTCTGCAAAGCTATGGAGAGGATCATTATGGAACTCATAAACAAAGACATTGGGGACCTACAGACATTGGATCCTACCCAATTTGGCTTTGTCAAGGGCAGATCCTGCCTTTTGAACTTGGTCGACTTTTTTGAAACAGTCACTAAGGCCATTGATGAGGGTAAGGCAGTTCACACAGCCTACCTTGACCTTGCAAAAGCCTTTGACACAATACCCCACTCGGGCATCATAGACAAACTCACCAGCTTAAATATAAACCTATATGTCACAAGATGGGTTGCAAACTGGCTCAAGGACAGAACCCACAGGGTCAGAGTTGCTGGAGCTATGTCAGACTCTAAGCCGGTCACTGGCGGTGTCCCACAGGGCTCAGTCCTGGGACCCCTCTTGTTCGGCATTTATTTTTCCGAGGTACAGGCAAACATAGGAGGATTGTGGCTGACAAAGTTCGCAGATGACTGCAAACTGGGTGCCATAATTGATACTCCAGCGGACACAAACATCCTTCAGAGAGGCCTCATAGAAATGGATAATTGGTGCCAGAGCCATGGCCTTAAGCTGAACGCCAAAAAATGTATAGTCATACCCTTTGGGAAAAACAAGGTACCGACAAATTACCACATAGGCGGTAATCCATTAAGTATGGAAGAGGTAATCAGGGACCTAGGGACCCAGGTTGACAGTAACCTCTCATTTGACACTCACATTGCCAAAGTGGTTAGGAAGACCTTCTATATTGCCCACCTTATCATGAAGGGTTTCACATCTAGATCAAGAGAGGTCATTGTGCCCCTGTACTCTTCTCTTATCAGGCCAATAATTGAGTACAATGCCCCATTTGGGATGTATCTCACCTGACACCTGCAGCAGTTGGAAAGACCCCAAAAGTTCCTCACCATGAGGATAAAGGGTCTTAAACATATGTCATATGCTGCCCGACTGAGAAAACTCCAGCTCTATTCAGTCGCATACCGCCTACTGAGAGGTGATCTGTGCCTGACGTACAAGGCCATGTCCAATCCTGAATTAATGGACATGCTCCACCTCAGAAAATCTAAATCCATCAGAGCCACGAGAACAAGTTACTTAAAACTCAACACAGAAATAAATAGGACGTGCTGGAGAGACAGATTCATAACCCAGAGGCTCCCTACACTCTGGAACAGAATCCCAGTCCATGTTAGGCAGAGCCCCTCACTGACTCTATTTAAGAGAAATCTCGACGAGTGGATGGGAGATCATAGGTTTACCCCGAGGGTCATCTCTGTGTCACTACTAGACAGAGGCATAGTAAACTAAACCCTAAAAGGGCGTAGTATTCTCATCCTAAGGGGTGGTGTAAGCCACATACACTCTGGCTAGGCTTATAAATGCCCTAGGGCAGATAGCCTAGTACGAACCTATGAACCTATATATATGGGGTTCCTTAATTTTGTTGATTTGTAACTTAGTCAACAGCTTTTTTCTCATCTTAATTTGGACCGACCTTCCAAAAAGACATATGTTTCCTGTTTTTTTGCTTATTTATACTATTTACTGCACTTTTTATTGCCTGCTGTCTACTTTTATACTGTATTTATTTACTGTGTATTAAACTACAGTATTATACTGCAATTGCTTGGTACAATGTGCCTGTAAAATCAAATTTTATTGCTGTTTTCACTGTTTAGCAAGGTTTCTTGTTGTTTCCACTCTTTGTTAAGTACTGGTATTTTTCACTGTTTCAAAGCTATCTGTTCTGCCTGCTCTGGTTTTCCGAACAAGCAGTACTTAATTAACTGCTCTGTTAAATGTTTGCATCATTCTTTAAAGCTTCCTGACTGATTTTCTGCTGTTTTAAGTGTTCTTTTTCAGTGACTCACTGCTATTTTTCTATTGTATTAAATATTCTCTACTGTTTCCCACTGAAACTAGGGTAGCTAGCAGCTGTAGCATAGTCCAGATCCAGGCTTCTGGAACTGTTTGTAGTTGTTTGTTCTGAGCACATTTTCCAGACCATCTTGGATTGGACGGGGCCTATCTGCACTTTAGTGAGAGAATTGTGTTTGATTGACACCTGACTGGTAAAGGGAGGCTGGTGTAGGGTTGGAATAAGCATCCTCATTGGTCATTTTGAATTTTGTTAGAGTTCTTTCAAGTTTTAGCTTTTGGTCTTTAGGCCCTGTATCTAAGTAGGTTTCTGCTTGTTTGTATGTCACTCAGCACTATGCACTACCGAGCAATTGTGTGCCAGGGTCAGACAGTTAAATTCAACAAATTTTCTTTTATAGCCCAGGCAGAAATATCCATTCATTGAGCTCCACCCTGATTGTTTCTGAAAAGTTACCCCTAGTGACAACAGTCTTCAACCTTGCATTATGGACAGTTGCGCTACCCTTGTTTCTCCTGCCAACCTTGTTGACTTTGGTCTGTTGAGTCAGTGTAGTAATTGCCTCATGTACACAGACAGCCCTCTACTAATAACACAGTCTAGTACACAGTGCGAGAGATGTCGTTACACTAAGAATCTAGAATCTATGCTCTGTCTCACTCGAAACAGTAACACAAAGAAAGTTGTCATCTCACCTACCACTACATTTTCGCATAGTACTACTACTCATACACATACCACTACTCATACACATACTAAACATCAAACACGTAAATCCACATACATGGAGGTTCTCTCAAAAAACGTGCCAAAACACCAGAGACCCCCAAAAAATAAGTCTGCTAGAGCTAACACAGTCTCCACAGCACCCATGCCAAATAGCAACACCATTGTCTCACTCACCAAGCCCGTGAGGTGTAACACTCAAAAAACAAGTTCCTTGTCATTGGAGACTCAATAATGAGACATACAGATGTCCCACTCACCAGGTTAGACAAGGAGAAAGTCATGGTCAGCTGCCTGACCAATGCCAGGATTTGCCAAATCATGCATGCAATCAGGTCTCTCAGCAACAAGTACCATTATGACTCTGCCATAGTTTATGTTGGCATGAATGACCTGAGACATACTTCATTGGACTATATGAAGAGACATATGTTCGAACTCTCTAAGTATGTGTCCCAGGCAGGTATGTCCCTAGCCTTGAGCAGCATACTACCCTCACCTAGAAAGACGTCATAGTATAAACAAAAAATTATTGATTTCAATACTTAGCTTAGTTTTTGGTGTCATTCCAAGGGGATCCAGTTCCTGTCTGCCTGGGAAGCCATGTTCAACAAACCTTGCTCTTTTGCCAGAGACGGTTTGTACCTGGTACCTCTAGGCTTTTGGCTGCTGGAAAAGGCTCCTGTCTCCCCCACAACACCTTTTTTTATGCAAGGTCTCGAAAACAGCTTTACCAATGAAATTAACCAATCAGAGCAAAATAAAGGTCACGCTGCTAAATACTAGGAAGTTAAACCAAAAAATACACTCCCTGTAAGCACTTCTATCACTCAAAGATGTAGAAGTCTGCGCAGTCACAGAACCCTGGTTTAAGGCTTCAGAGAGTACCCTGGCCATGCAAGGCTACAATGCCTTCCATACCTTTAAACCACAAAAGGAAGGAGGTGGTGTTTTAGTCTATATTACAGATAAATTCACCTCATGTCTGGTTAGATTGGACAACTCCATGGAGTTACTCCAGGTCCAGGTTACAGTGGGCCAGACCCCCATTCAAGTCCTTGTCAGTTATAGATCCCCCTCCATGGGTCACAACACTCATGAAGCCTACTTATCCAAACTGAAGACAATCCATATTTTAATGAACACACTGGTTATGGGGGATTTCAATTATCCCAGCATCAATTGGGAAACCTACTCTAGCCCAAACTCACTAGCAAAAAAGTTCCTTGACTTTGTGAATTCAAACGCCCCCGAGCAAATTGTCCATACCCCAAAAAAAGGAACAAAAATTCTAGATCTGGTCCTCACCAACATGTTAAATAGGTGCACTACTGCAACTGTTGCACCCTCATTAGTTAAAACTGACCACAAATTAGTTGCCTTCAAGCTGACACTAACACTAGAACTCACAAAGGGTGAAATCAGACTAAAAACTTCACCAAGACAAACTATACCCTGCAAGTGAAGGTATAAATACAGTCCAAGCCCCACCTCAAGCTGAAAGTAGTAACGACTCCAAAGCTTACACTAAAGGCCTTTACAATCACTTGCATAAGTGTATAAACTCGGCTGTACCAGACAGAATCAAACAAAGAGCCCCAAGTAAAATCAAGCTGCCATGGTGGACTTCCAACATCAACAAACTCTACAATAAAAGCAAAAAGCTGCTATCCAAGAAAACAAAGACAAAGACCCAATGGAAAAGCACCCTCCTCAACCTTAACAGACAAATAAGACAACTTGTCAAATCATCTAAGAGCTCCTTTGAGAGAAACCTAGTAAGTACTGCCAAGGATAACCATAAGGCCTTTTACAGCTATATACATAACCTAAAAGCTAGGACCCAAGCATGTGCAGAACTGGTGGCCAACAGTATCACACACTGACCCCACCGAGATAGTGAACCTGCTAGTTGATAGGTTTGGTGAAAATGTCACTCCCTTATCCCCTCCTAACTTACAGCAAACCCTCTCCCAAACTTCCCCCCTCCTTACATATCTGAAGAGCAGGTTCTCAAAGCCCTGTCCAAGGCAAAGAACACAGACTCTATGGAACCAGATGACATCCCAGGCTAACTTCTAAACAGGCTAAAATATGAACTAGCATTGCTACTAAATATCCTTTACAATCATAGCCTAACTGCAAGGTTTGTTCCTGTGGAATGAGGAGAACTACAGCTATTTCTGCCACAAAGGTGGCCTAGCAAGAGATCCAGGGAATTACAGACCCATAAGCCTGGCCAGCCTCATCTGTAAGGCCATAGAATGTATCATTATGGACCTCATAAATAAATAGGTGATCTTCAAACCCTGGACCCTACCCAATTCCGCTTTGTGAAGATCCTGCCTGTTAAGTCTGGTGGATTTCTTTGAAAGTGTGACCAAGGCCATTAATGAGGGCAAATCTGTGCACACAGCATACCTTGAACTGGCAAAGGCTTCTGACACAATCCCACATTCAGGCATTACCGAAAAACTTAGCAAACTGAATGTAAACCCCTTCATTGTAAGATGGGTTGTCAATTGGCTCACAAATCATACTCACACTATCAAAGTGGATGACTCCACATCAACCAGCAGGCCTGTTACCAGTGGGGTGCCACAGGGGTCAGTGCTGGGCCCCCTACTGTTCAGTATATACTTTTCTGAAGTTCAGGTCAAAACTAAAGGGTTGTGGATGACTACATTTGCAGACGACTGCTAACTAGGTACAATCATTGAATCCCCAAAGGATGACAGTATACTCCCGAATGGTCTGACACAGACCAACGACTGGTGTTTTAGTCATGGTCTCAAAATGAATCCAAAGTAATGCATCATCATTCCCTTCAGCAGAAAAAAATATATCCCTTCACACTAGCAAATCAATAACAATACCCTAAGCACCCATGAAATGGTAAGGGACCTGGGATAACAGGTTGACCGTGACCTTAACTTCGACCACCATGTGTCTACCATTGTAAGGAATGTTTTCCACATAGCTCACTTGATTAGTAAAGGCATCGCCGCGACAGCAGAAGAAGTTATAACCCCTCTATACTCGGTACTTATCTGGCCCATGATTCAGTATAATATCCCATTTGGTATGTACCATACTAAGCATCTACAGCAATTAGAGAGACCACAGAGGTTTCTAACAAAGAAGATAAAGGGCCTCCAGCATATACCTTACACAGTCCGACTAAAATCCCTGTCACTATACTCCATATCATATAGACTTTTTAGGGGAGACTTATAAATGGCCCACAGAGCAACCTAAGGACCAAACCTAATGAACTTACTGCATATCTGTAAATAAAATGGGTCAAGGGCTATCCATTCCAGGGACTTAAATATGGCCTGCAAGTTAAATAAGACATGTTGTGTGGACATATTTATCTCCCAGAAACTGTCACATCTTTAGAACATGCTACCAATTCATGTGAAACAGAGTACCTCTATGACACTGTTCAAAAGGAACCTGGATGAGTGGATGGGGCACTGTAAATTCTTATGAGGGATAGTGCCCACAACCCTCCTTGACATGGGCAGTCATCACTAAATGTAATCTTAGGTATTGACTAGTACCTCTATAGTATTACATTGGGTTGAAATGGCTAAGCTTAAAATGACCTCTGGTTTGATAGCCTAGTATTCTCCTATGATCCTATGCCCACTTCACCATATCAAAGGCCTTCTGTAGGTTAAAGAGTACAATCCCACCTTCCTCTTCTTGCATGTGCTCCTCTCTATGAATGAATTATAGCAAGTCATACCATTTTTTCTGCTTTCTTTCCATTCCAATTTATTTTGTCCTGTTTGTATCATTTTTGGCAATAATTCATTCAGTTTTCCAGCAAATACTTTTGCCAAAATCTTGATGTCTGCATTAATCAAACATATAAGCCTATAATTTCTCACTTCCTTCCATTTTCTTCCTTGTTTAGGGATCATGGTTATCATAGCCCTCCTCATACCTTTAAATATTTTTCCCAAGTCCTGTATTCTCCTTTATTCTGTCTCTAGAATCTTCCACATTCCTCCCCTTTCCATTTGTAGAATTCTAGGGCAATTCTTTCAGCTCTCCAGTTTTCCTTTCCTTTATATTGTATATGACTTTCCTAATCTCGTGTCACCAATGCACTTAGATTATCTCTTCGTTCACTCCCAGTATATATTTCTCTACATTCTTTCCCCAGTTACATTCTAAAACTTCTTTTCCTTCCTGTTGTTTTTACATCTCCCTGTAGTTTCCTTATTTCTTTCCCTGATTAGCTCTGACCTCCATGTGGTATCAATTAGCTCCAACTTCCATGTAGTATTCATTAAATCTTTCCCTGATTAGCACTACCTCTTATAAATATTCTCTATCACCTCCCCTTATACAATGTACCCCTTTACCTGCCCATTTCTCTTGTATTTGTTGGATAGCTCTTTTCCCTTGTACTTTATCAATTGTCTACTGCCTGCTTCTTTAGTACCAGTGAAGATTTTTGTCTCTGCAATAATTATACTCAATAACTCCATTGTATTGCTTTTCTCTGATCTGTAGCTTTTCTATTATATTTTTATTTCTTCTGGCTTCCTTCTGTACCACCTCTATCTCTCTCTCTCCAGCTCCTCAATCACCCTTCCGTTCTTTCATTATGCACTCTTCAGTTTTCCCTTGACAGTGTTCTAGACCCTATCCTACAATCACTCTCCTGGTTTGTCCCTGTCTTTTATATTGTTCCCTGTTTGCTTCTTTATTAGTCATTGTAGTGTTCCAGTGTCTGCTGTCTCTCTCCACTTATAGGTAGCCCACCTTCACCCCTTCTCATTGTGTTCTCTGGGTCCATGTCATACTACTGAAAAGCAACATATTGAAAGTTAGAAACTGAAGGTACAATGCTGAAATATCAAAATGCACTAATGTTAAAATTTTGAAATCAAAATACCTACTCCCCTACATTTGGTAGAGAGCTTGCTCTCTCTCCCTCCCACAGGACCCATGCTGGTCTTGTTTCCAAGTTCACGATCAGGTGAGTGATACTGTTTGGCTTTGCTCTGGTGCAGTCTACAAATGTATTGCATGTATGTTATTAGCAGACATTTTGAATTCAATATTAAAAGTTTCAGCATTTTGACACTTCAGGATATTGCATCCAGTATTATGACTTTCAATATATGACTATTCAAGAAGTTGTTGCATACCCATTTTCTGTTCATATGCACTTACCATTAAGTGTCACTGTTACATGATCTGGTATGTGTCTCTCCTGTATGTGGGTCTACTCCATTATTTCCATGTGGTTTTCCTTCCCTAAGAACTTTTCTAACCTACTTGTCTGTAACATTTGTTTCTTGTGAATACGTATTTCCTTTTTGTTGGTTACCTTTCCTTCCATATTTACATTCACCTTCCCTCTTTCATTTCTTGGGTTAGTTCCTGTCACATGCTTTTGTTATCTTCCCTCCTTCTTCATATCCTTTCTTCTTCTGGTTCTGTGGTGACATTGTAATCACCCTTTAGTTTTATTACATCTCTTATTGATTGTGCCCAGTTAGCAAAAATGTTCTTGTAGAATCCTTCTTCATTGATGTTTCATACATATGTTCATGTTTCCTATTATCTAGAATGCACCTTCCACCCTTCCCAGCCAGATGATCACTTTACCTATTTCACCTTTTATCACTTTCTCCACAGCTGTTACAGCCCCCTTACAAAATAAGTTGCTAATCCCCTCTTTCTCCCCGTCTTGTTGTCCATTTCCCCTGTGCACAATCATGACACACTATCTTCTCCCAGCTCTGATTTTTCAGTTTTGTTTCTTGAAATAGGAATATGTCTCCCCAATTGTCTTTAACTTTTCCTGTATTCTACATCATCTGATAAGATTTGATGAACCCCCAATGATCCAATTACCTGTATTTTACTTGTTGTTTCTGCCCACCCCTCTCTGCTTCTTCAGTTTCTGCGATCAGACATAGCCCTTCTTCTAGGCCTATCCTCTAAGCTGAACACCGTATTCTCTGGCTATGCTCAGTCCTCTCCTCTTTATTGATAGCCTCTGGATCGCTGTGATTTGGCACATGCATGTGCATGGATATGCCCTGGACATGTGTCTTTTAAGACTAGCCCCAGGATTTAATAAAATCCATGTAGTCACCATGTAGAGACTACATGGACTGTTACCATGCCCGTGTACACAGTTCCCTCTTTGCAGCACGCTATGTATATTAATAATGACGTGTTGCTGAGGGAGAGCCATTGAACACAGTTATTAAATCAGTGGAGGGAGTAGTGTAGTGATAGCCATGTCCACAGAGGAGTAATTGACTCCCTGCACTGTCCTAGTATTTTATTTTTATTTAATTAAAAAAAAAAAAGCATATGTTTGCACGGCGCAGCACAGAGCACAGCAATGCTAAGTGATGCCCACAGATCCGTACCACCAAAAGAAGAAGCCACTCAGTGTGTCCAGCTGCCCAACAAAATCCTGTAAGCACGAGTAAAGTAACGTACTGTTTATTCCAAAAAACAAGAAATCACATTCCAAAAAACAAGAAATCGCATGTGATTTCTTGTTTTTTGGAATAAACAGTACGTTACTTTACTCGTGCTTACAGGATTTTTTTGGGCAGCTGAGTGGTTTCTTCTTTTGGTGGTATGGATTTAGTTTGTGTTTGTGATGCCCACAGATAAAATAGCAGACACCTGCCAGACATACAAAAATAGAAACCGGATGTATTTAATTATTTATTTAAATGTCATGTTTAAGTGTATCTAAGCATGTTTGGATGGCGCAGTGCAGAGCTCAGCACTGTTTATGAGTAGCTCAGTGGTATATGTGAAGGTACACCTGATTTCTTACCATCATGAAGCTGAATGGGTAGAGTGACCGCTTTCTGTGCAGTAGATTCAGGGTCTGAATACATGGAAGGGAAATTAAGTATTTAATTTTGATATACACATTTTTCAGACTATCTTAAAATATAGCTCTGCTGTGCTCTGCTAAGCTCTGCTGAGACTTGTCAAGACCTGCTAAGTACAGCATAAATAAAATAACAGCTACCAATGATTATGTACTTCTCAGCTCAGCTGCATTGGTTTGTGCGGTGCTAAATGACGTGCCACTTTTTTGAATGTTGCCCAATGATGTGTAAAGGTGGGAAAACAGCCTATATTAAGCCCAACAGGCAGTAATACAGCATAATCTGTTGGAGTTCTGTCTCTGAATGGTACTATGGCAGGTGTTGGTGAGGGTTTACCCTTTCAGGTGCAGTGTTGGGGCATTCTATAATCCCCTGGGTCATGGTTGGACTCCTACTAATAAAACATGATGACTGGCTGCTGCAGAGAGGTTTCCAGGGCTTGGAGTGTAAGGCGAAGGCCTGAGACTAGCTGGCCAGGGAACTCACTAGTGTTACTGGTATCCTCCATACAGGTGAGCAGTGCCATCACCACCATGATGACCTGAAGTGAAGAAAGGGGGATATTGGACACCTGGGTCCAAGAAGCTCAGCCAGGGAATGCCCCACAAGAATGTAAGTAATTATACATCTCTTTTAACCAGTATCTAATCTGAATGTCTTTAAAACCAGTATGCATAATGTGTGCTTCTCTTCCAACAGCTGCAACAGAAAGAGGTCACAATGTTGAGTTGTACAGTGGGCACCTGTCCAGGTTGTGCCACGAGTGTGGTAAGTACAAATATATTATGCCAACTGCTATGATATAAGCAAGAAAACGTAAAGCATTAACTGCATGAAAGTAGAGACAATAAAGCGTGTAGTGCAATAAATGTGGAATTAGAGCAGTATTGCAAGAAGTGAATAATGCCAACTATAGTGCAATAAAAAATGAAACAATACCAGTAACTGCATTAAAGTATATAAAATAAAGTTTGTAGTGCAATGCATGTGGAACTAGAGCTGTATTGCAAGAAATGAAAAATGCCAACTGTTGTTCAATAAAACATGAAACAGTACCAGTAACTGCATTAAAGTCAATAAAGTCTATAATGCACTAAAAGTGAAGCTAAAGCTGTATTGCAAAAAATGGAAAATGCCAACTGTTGTGCAATAAAACATGAAACAGTACCAGTAACTGCATTAAAGTATATTCAATGAAGTATGTAATGCACTAAATGTGGAACTAGAGCTGTACTGCAAGAAATTAATAAGGCCAACTGTTCAATAAAACATGAAACAATATCAATAACACCAAGGGAAATGGTGTACATCAGGAATGTCTTGTTGTAACCTTTGCAGTAGAGCCATATGCATTAAAGCTATAAGGTGAGGTGCTGCAGTCAAGTATAACACTATAATACAACTATAATGGCTGCCAATTCTAATGTTTAACTCATTTAGTACTGTTCAAGATGTCTCTAGGCCAGTATTGTCCACATAATGCTCTGTCACCCACAGATATTTGGTAATCAAGGTATATGGGTGAGGTAACCCACCCCATGAGCTGATACTGTTTGTTGACTTCACAGATATTTCAAAACACTAACAATAAATTGTGTACACCAGCATTCTTTATACTTGTATATAGTGTACTGACTATCATTGTTTTGCTTGTATTTCATGGTTGTGTGTCCTACTGTCACTGCAGTCTAGTATAACACTGAAGTAGTACTGCCAGGTCACATTTTGGTTCTAGGTAAGCTCTAGGAAAATATCAGACAATCAGAACACAACACTGACTCTGTAGCTCAATTTGTTAAATGCTCTGTTTTTGCCACACACAGACCAGGGTTCAAATCCAGTGCTGGATGGTACTACATAATGCTCACAAATTCTGTTTTCCACAGGAACTACAGATAAATGGGTGAGGTAGCCTATATTATGAGTAGATAATTGTGTGTTAAGATTTCTCAGACTGTTAAAATCATTAGCAGGAATGTCAAAAAAAACCCAGCAATGTGTAGTCAGAAATAATATGTGTAACCCTGATATGGCTGTATGCCTGGAGTGTCTGTTAAAAGTTGCTGCAGTCAATTAATACATTCCATGCACATCTTCTGCAATCACTACTATTGTGATCTATTCCCATGCCTGCCAACCAAGGCATGACTGCTGTTTAGTGTCTGTACTGTACACATGCATGTCTCTCAAGTGTCATGATTTCATGTTATGTAATTAATAGTGTGTAATCCACCTGCTAGAGGAATACAATGGAAATGAGTGCCTAGATGGGAAAGTATCACTATATCAGCCCACAGAACACATTGGTAGTAATATAGGTCCACCTGATGTGCAAGTGTTCTGTGTAGATGTGTACCCATAGTTGTTACTGCTTGGCCCATAGTGTCCCATGCAAATAGCTTGAGAGGTATGTACATGCTGCATCAGCTGTAGGAGACCTGTACAAATTGTAAACATAAAGAAAATACAAATCCATATAGCAGATATTAGTATTGCTGTCAAGGAAGTCAGATGCAGTTTTACTAATGGACTGTGTTTTTTCTCTTGCTCTCTCTCTTCCCCTACCCCTTATCTTCATTTATTTATTACTGTTATTCATTGGTTATGGTTTACTATTAACATATGTTGTTACATTACCTGTTTTTTTTTGGAGCATGCGTTTTATTATTGTTATGTATTATAATGGTTGCATATTAACATATCTTGTTAAATTACCTATGTTGTTGGCCTTAAGCTGCGACTCTTACAGGCATGCTGTTATACTGACTGTTCTGTTATATGTTGTAGTATTTCACATGATATGCATTGATATGTAATTGAGTTCTTTCCAATGATCTGCCATGCTATTACTAACAATGTTTTGTTAATAACTGACTTATACTTATTCCTATACTTCCATCACCACAACATGTCAAGGTAGGCCGGTTTCTGGTCATCTGCCTACCTTGCCTCAAGTGGCCATGGCACCAGGTCCTAGCAAATCTGGGACCTGTCCGGTGGTGCCCCTTCACTGTACCTGCACCACGTGCAACATCAGGTGGAACCGCCTCAGGGGACAGAACCTGTCCTCTCTCTCTGGGAGTGATGGTGGAGGAGCTGCAGTCACCCAGGACCAACTGCCGGTCATAGTGCACAGGATCATTCACTGGAGCTATGAACAGCACCAGCACCAGATTGAGAGCAATATGGCTGACCTGGTGGTGGAGGCTCACCTTGGTGCCCAGGGTCCAGTACAGCCACCCTCAAGGAAAGGAGCAGTGACTACAGTCCCATGGGTGGGAAAGTGAGTCACACTGCTGATGTCTGGAGGCACATACAACTTAGATCCACAACACCCTCCTCATCCAAGGTGTTTACCCCCTGTTGTGTCACACACCACCCCTGACTGCTCTCTTGTCTGTCTTGTGTGTCTGCCAATGCAATGTATCCTACCCAACTTACCTCCCCACATATACCTATGTCTCTTCCCCTACATTGCATTCTCACCTTAAAAAAAATGGGCACCTGTCCCAAAAAAAACATTGGCCCATACATAGCTCTCCATTTCACACGTGTCCACTGCAAATCACTAATTTGGTCTAATTGGCTTGACAGCACCATTTTGTTGTCCGCACCCCTATCTCTGGGGTTTGAGAGTCCAAGTTCATATACAAATTCTGTCAAAATGCACAGCTGTTGTTGTACAAGATATGGGTAGCTATGGTTCTTTCCTACACCCTTCCTGCACATACCTAACTACCTTTCACTATGTCCCCCCCCCCGCTTGCCCTCTTTTCACCACTGTCCTATCATCTCCTTTTTTCTTTTCTTTTTATTTTTTAGAGGATTTGTGTGGAGATAAGTGATGCAGTGCTGTAAGGCTTGCAGCGCCACTTCGTTTAGCTAAGCTTAAATGAGCTGTAGTGAGCTTTAATAATCCTATGTGTTTACCACATTGTTAGTCACATGTACAAAATAATCACCTCTGCCATGATTTGGACACAGGCCCTTCTTAACTATAGCTCAGTGAATTAATCTGCCATGCCACACAGATTTTAATAAAAATAGGTGTTTGCAGCAAAACATACTGATTGCCACTTATAGTCATTAAGCATGTCTTAGCAGAGCTGCGCACCACACCACACCTCCCAAACTGAACTTAACCCTAATGGGGAAAATGGGAGTGTACCTTAGATTCTGGTACAATAATACAACAGTAGACAGACAATTAAATAATAATGGAAGTAAGTCAGGCCTGTGATAGCAGGTGAATGTTCCCTTTTATCAGCAACATGTTTAAACACACCTGCTAAGGAATCAATGGCAAAGTACATCTGTTTAACTGGGACCCTGGTGCAGAAAAACAGACAATGAAAGACATGCACATACTGATGAATGCAAACAATGTGTGTCACAGCCTATATGTCTGCACATATATCTTGAAAGTGCACCTACTGCACCACTGACTCAGTAGCTCAGACTGTTAAATACTTGCATGCAGTACATTTTGCCACATGCAGTCTTGGGTTCAAATCCAGTGTTGTCTTGCACGTCAATCACATTGTTGTGAAGACAGCAAGTAATAACTGAGTCATGTAATTTTAATCCCCACAGGTTACTTCTAATTAATTAACTGTTACCCAGTTTTGCAAGTCAAAGGCCTGCAGGTAGGGACACACTGCACATATCCATAGAGCCTAACTATATGTTGCGTGCTACTCTGTTGGCACTGTTGCACAACAGATGTACCTCAAGCACATGCATCAATTGGACAGTTAAGGGAACCCTTATCCTGGTTCTGCCATACCAGCAGGGCTGCCACAGTTACACGTACAGTTTGCTGTCCTCCAAAATGTTCACACTCCTCTACTGTAGCATACACCACTGTATGTTATGGTAGCTGCTACAGACCTACCATACCTCCCAACAACCTAGAACAAGGGATCTGGACACAACTATACTTAATGGGGGGCAAAGGTCCAGGGATAGGGACATGTTTAACAGTTTGCTCCTACAAAGATAGTAAATTAATAGAATAACAGCTATATCATTAGCATGCATATTCGGATGGGTATGAAGTCTGACACTCACATGTCTCACTTTCCTAACTGACCTCAACCCACAATGTTTGCAGTGAACTGCCAGATGACCACAATGTCATGGGACACTGACCAAACATACAAAATGATGCTGTGGGCATACTTCATAAATCTCTATAGTGGACAGTTTTTGTACCTACTCTCTGTGATGCTGTAGTCTCCACACATCAGTAATATCCATCTCAAAAACTCAGAAAGGAGCCAAGGCCTACATGAAGGCCTTATATATTGCACTGTGGTGGCATGTCATTGACAGTGTCTGTCTTTGACTGCACATTGTCTGTGCTGTAACATCTGCTTGCAGGTGGGCCTCAGACTCATGGACGTAGGTCAGCAACACCATTTGCTGAGAGTCCAAGTGGCCATGGACACTCATGCTCCTGTAGTGGCAGTACCTCCAGCATTACAGAGGGAAGTGTTCTGTCCACACCACAATGTGGCAGGCCACAAGCATGTGGTCCTGGGCAGTCCCATGAAGGACACAGGCCCAGCAGACAGCAGTCACTGTCAGCTACTAGCACCGCATCTGACCTTGGGCATAGTGGTGCAAGTGCTACGCCTGGCAGAGACAATTCCCATGTTTGTGGCTTGAGATGGTGAAGTGTCCACTCTAACATGTACAGTCCACAGCTGTCAAACATACACATGCATAGGGTTAGCACTGGGCTTGACTGTGTACATGCACACACTTGAACACTGTCATATGCAAGTCAACAACAGACACACATGGTGCCTCTCCATGGCCCATCTAATCCGCACCCCTTCCTGACTCACACACATGCTGTCAACTGTTTAGCACAGCCTAGGCCTCTGGCACCCCTGCACCACACCCTATGCATGTGATGATACTTGTGCCACATCCCTGCCATCTGTGCCATTGATGCAGGGAAATGCAAATATGTGTCTGATGTACAGGGTGTCTATATTACTTTATGATGTACAGGGTGACTATATTACTTTACATGTACTTGTGTAGTGCAGTATTGTTTAGCCATGGCACTTGTTGTGGGCCATGACAGGTAATGTATGCTGGCATGTGTCATGACTACACATAGAACTTTGTGTATCTTTGTTGCATGATGTCAGACTGGCGGTAGTGCTACAGAATGACAGGTGTGTCATGGACCTGTGTATGTTTCGGTTTCAGGAGTCTGAAGGGTTAAAGAATGGACACATGGCAGCAATACAGTGGCACAGGATGGCATGGCAGCACAGCAGCAAGGTACGGCATTATACGTGCATTTCTCTCTATGTACATATGTGTAGAACGGTGCATCAGGGACAATAGGGGCAGTCAGTGTAATCATGCATTCATCCTTTGTGACAAGGTCTTCTACCCTTGATACATGTTACCTGGGTTTTCTAAACATACAAATCTTGAAGGTGGTGGACATCAGTTACAGTTATGTAGATGAGGGTAATTTAGGGCCAGCAGCTAGTCACAGGGCTGTAAAATGCATAAACATTGCACAGAGATAGCCCATATAGACATGTTTGTAGTGCTGCAAGGGGATATATTTATAGACACACACACATGGAGGTGGCTGATGTGAGATTAGAACCCCTACTCATCTACTATTACACACTATAGCTTGCAGTACTTATTGCATGCTCCACAGGTTATGTCTGTTGTATATGTGATTGCAGGCACAATACTTATGGAGTATGCAAAGTAGCCTTTTGTTAGGCAGGATGTGTGGCCAGCAGAGTGATATTGCTTGGTACTGTTATTGTATCTCGTGTCCTAGGAGTGGGATACCTGTTAATTTCCCTGCTATGTGTTTACAGTTACCAGTATGGCCATATGTGTCTGGTTGCAGTTAGACAGGCAAACGTGTGGCCAGGGACAATATTGCCTGTCCCAGGCATGCATTGAAACCATTGTAAACTACACCACCTGCTCTTCTGTGTCTGTCTACAGATAAAGTGATATTTCGCTGGCACATGGGGTCTGTGGGTGAGTGGATTATGTACTGTTGTGGTCTTGGTCTGATTCTTTTGGACAAATGTTTTGATGTGTGAGTGTAGATAACATCAGCATTCCGAGGGTATGTGGCGGAATTTTTACATCCCCCCCCCCCACACACACACACACACACACACACACACACACACACACACACATATATGTGTGTGTGTGTGTGTGTGTGTGTGTGTGTGTGTGTGTGTGTGTATGGGTCCCCTTTAGTTGATCGAACTTTTAAAAGTTCAAAGAGCATATGGCCGAGACCATATGATTAAACTTTTAAAAGTTCGAACAGTCTGAATGGAAATCCCCGTACAGTGCAGAATGTTTTCACAATGTAGCACAATCTTGGAGTTGGTATATTTAAGTAGCGGGGGATGTGGGGGTGCAGGGGGGCTTTCCCCTTGCTACAAACATTTATTTTTGTTTTTGTTTTTTTTGTTTGTTTTTTTTTAAATGTTTGAATTTTTAAATGTTCGATGTTATGGTCTCGTCCATATGCACTTCGAACATTTAAAAATTTGTTCGACTGAAGATCTGTGTGTGTGTGTGTGTGTGTGTGTGTGTGTGTGTGTATATATATATATATATATATATATATATATATATATATATATATATAAATGTGTATAACAGGATGTCTCTTTAAATGTTGCTGTATGTGTACGTTATGTATATGTGTTATATAGATATATGTGGAGAGTCTATGTATCATTGTAATATATATATATATATATATATATATATATATATATATATATGGGTATCATATGTATTTGGGGCACATACAATAATCATGTTAGAGGAGGACAGGGACAGACAGATATGTATACATAGCTGTCTGTATGTGCAGATGTATTTCCACACAACAGGTCTTTCTGATGAAGAGGCAACAGACCTGCACTCAAGTTAGTCAAGTGTAGGTGCATGCCCAGTGGGACTGTCAGTACTGACAAGATGACTCCAGGCCAGAGCTACCTGTACTCCAGTCCAGGATTTTGTGTGCTGCAGACATTGGCTGCTGCACCTGTTTCCACAGTACAGCACTTCCCTGAAATTTCCACAGCTGTGTGCTGTACTTAATATAAGACTGGGGTACAGAATGTATCATCACACACGGGGTGACAGTCTGCATATTTGTCACTGCACTCACTGTATATGTTTTTGCAAAATGGCCAGCATTTCACCCCATATGCCTGGTCTGTTCATCATACATTTGTGGTGTTCCATGAATATATTGTATAATTCAGTCACTGAACTGTAATAAGTACTGACACATGTAAGGGATGCTCTTTATATCCAACTGCTATTCTGTTCTGTTGCAACCTGCTGTTATAGTAATGTCTGTCTGTAGTTTTGACCCTTTGCCCCCCCCCCATTGTTTCTGACTTTGTCCAGCTTTCTTGCAGTGACAGATTGAGGGGTATGACAGTCTGTGGGAATACCACCATACAAGCACTTCAAATGAAAAAGGTGTGGATGCTGCCAGATTCAAACATCAACACCATCACCCGTGTACTGTCCCTAGTCCAGTGACCAGACATTGACGTGTAATTCTTCACACAATCAACAGCATACAGACATATATTGTCATCCCTGCGTTATGTGAGACATACATTGTATGATGGGGTTGCATGTCACAGCCCTGGAATTGGCTAGTCTGCTGATATATCATTGCAGATTTAATGTTACAGCAGTTGTATGGGAACACTGATGTGTTGGGGGTGGAGGATGACCAACCCATGCTCTCCTGGCATAGACAGTTGTTTGACTGCCATGAGACCCCACTGATTGCCATCTCCCTTGAATAATGTAGTGGATCTTCCAGCCATGTGGCCTAGTGAATATTCTGGAGCACATACTGTTGAACAGAGTACCTGTTGTCCCAAGTAGCTGTTAGATCTCCCCAAGTAACCCAGTAGCCCACTATATTCCCTTGCATACATGTGGCAGGTCCATACATATGCTACGATATTCTAGTACCCCTTACAAGTGGTGTATAGGTGAGTGACTTACCTTGTGAATGCAGCTAACAGACCTGTAGTTTAGAGCTGACACTGTCTGATGCATGCAGTGCACAGTTAATACATGATTAGGTACAGGATGTGTGTGCTGGGTGGCATTCTTTTTACTATATGTATGCAAGTCAGAGGGAGGAGTCAGTCCCTAGGGTACTAGGTTGTCAGTGCATGTGCTAAGTGTTGTCTCTTGGCCAAGGCCAGGGCATACTAGGCATGCCTATGTCTGCCTATAGGGATATCCTCAGAGGGTTCCTCCTCTGAGTCCCCCTTTGAGTGTGGTTGTGGGGACCTAAGCTCTGGTGGGTGGTTGCCTATCTCTTCCCTTTGATGATCCTGCTGCTTCTGCAGGATCATATTGTGTAGCATGGCAGATACTGTGAACATCTGTGCACATGTGCCTGGAGAGTACTGCAGAGCTCCAGCAGATATGTTGAGGCACTGGAACTGTGACTTCAGCAGACCAAACACACACTCTATGATGTTCTTAGCTTGTGCGTGTACCTCATTATGGCATTCCTCAGTGTGTGTGTGTGTGTGTGTGTGTGTGTGTGTGTGTGTGTGTGTGTGTGTGTGTGTGTGTGTGTGCACCTTTCTGATGGGTGTCATCATCCACGGTTCCAGTGCATATCCAGCATGCCCCAGTAAATGGCCATGCGGGATGTCACCCCCCCCCCAGCAACCATCTGGTACAGCTGTGATGTGTGCCAGATATGGCAGTCATGATAACTGCCAGGGATGCCAGCACACACATTCATGATACATGACCTGGCAGTTGATGGAGTGATACCCCTTGTGGTCGATGTAGATTCTACCTTCCTCACCGGGTGGTGCCTTGACGTGTACATGAGTGCAATCTATGGCACCCAGTACTCAGGTTAGTGTGCTGCATGATAGAAGTATTGCATACTGCTGACCCTCTCTTCAGGGGTGAGATGAAAATAAATGTGCTCACTGTCATGTGGTAGCATATCATCCAGGAATTGGTGGAGTACCCTGGATACAGATGCCTGTGAGACCCCCATTATTTCCCCATTTTGTCTTTGGAGAGTACCTGCTGCTAGTACCCTAAGAGCTACACATACCTTTATTTCGACTAGGATGGGTTCCCCTTTGTTGACTCTGGGTCTGAGCTGAGGGCAGCAGAGTTCAATGAGTTCTTGTAGTATGTCCATGTCCACCCTGTAGCATTCTACAATTTCCAGCTCATGTAGCTCCTGGAAGGTTACCCTGGGCCTAAACACTCTTCTCCTTTTCAGTCTAGGCCTACTGTCAGCAGCAGTAGTGGTAGCATTGACATCAGCATCTAGCACATACAGATGAAGCAGACCTGCAGCAGCCCCTAGTATTCCTTAAGTTAAAAATTCCAAGTCTGTACTCCACTGGTACAGAGTATAGGGATGAAATCAGATTGTATGGTGTGTTCAACCTTTATACTGCTATGTTGTAGGTGCAGCCTGTGTGATTGGCTACCTATGACCCACATCAATAAGGACTGTTAATGGCCCTAGTTTAAGTGAAACAGGGGTCATCAATAATTAATATGGGTACCCATTTGTGCTATTCACTAACCCCAGCTCGTTTGCATAGAGATCCGTGCACACAACCTGGAAACTACACGGTTTCACACCCTGCCTCATTAGCAACCACAACATTCTACCATTGTACATACTCCATGCAGGGTCCTATAATGCATTACTACTAAATTTTGTTTTTGCACTTTTTAATTTTTTTTTTCATAACAGCATGCTTGTGCACTGTGGTGCACCATGCAAACATACCCTGATTATTAAAAAAAAAAGTTTTAAATTACTTTCCATATGGTTTTAGATGCACAGTGGGTAGTTTTGCACATATCTGTGTCTACTTTGCTTTTTCTGCCAATCTAAGTGCACTTTTACAGCCCATGTTGTCTGTTTTACATCCGGAATATGGAATTTTTCTGTGTATACTATGGACACCAACACTGGGTTTGCAGGACTGCCTATCTGCTTGCTGGGTTGCCAGGTTTGCAGGACTGCCTATCTGCTTGCTGGGTTGCCCTACCTGCCTCATTTGGATGAAATTTCACCTGCTTAAGAGGTGATTTGCATGCCATGGATACTTCTGTGTTGGCATGCTCGTGCATACCCTCACCTCTGTTTACTGGATCACACATCTTCCACTTTCATGTAAGCACCATGGCACCATGCCTACATGGAAAAAAAATCTATGTAGGCTTTATTAAATTCCCCCATTTGTTTTTTCCCTTCTAGTATCCATCACTTTGCATGCAAACTCAGTATTAATGTCACAGTTGCATTATAGCATTCTCATTCATTGGTCTCCCTTACCCACTGCTGTTCACCGGTCTAGTACACCAGCTTCATTTGTGTGACTGTCCATTATTTTTTTCCAGTTTTCCAGTTCTTTACTTATACACTACCATTCCTTTTTTACAGTTTTTTACTATGCTATTAATGCACCATTGTCCCCTTACTTCATATATCTCTGTGGGCTTACTTTTCTTCTGTTCCCACCATACATTTCATTTCATGCCCACAGTTGTTGCAACTGCAATTATTATTTATTTTCTCTTAGACTTGTATATTAAATACGTACTGCCGTTTATTGTATATCATTAAACATTTATGAAAAAGGTATTGCTTACCTTGGAGACTTCCCCCATGCTCTCCTTCACTGAATTACATATTGCCATGAGAATTGACTTGTTCCTCCCATGGCTTGTAAAGTTTTGATACTGTGTACCTTGGGGCATGTTTCACAAGGTAAGGATTTGTTTCATTTAATATATCCTTCCTACCCTGCCTACAGACATCTTCCTCTCACTGTCCATTTCTTCCACTTTCTGCAGTCACTTTCATTCCTTTGGTAGTCCTGCATTCTACCTTTTTGACTCTGCCATCCATCATAAATACTTGTATCAAATTTGTTTCATTTCTTGTTTATCCAGCAGTGCACTTCTGAGTTTCCCAAAACATCTGAGACACCATCCTCCCATCACCTTACAGCTCTCTGTTGTCTGTTTCTGCTTCTTTCTCCATTTTTTGACAAATCTATCTTGAGAGTGGATTTGTACTCTTCTGAACCCTTGCTATAACTCTTTTACTTGTTTCCCCTTTACTGTCTTGTTTCTTTTCTTTTCTCTTTGTGGTTGGGATTGTGATTTATTTTCAGTCCATCTCTTTTACTGGCATGCAGCCCCTCTAAACTTCCCAATGTCTTCCTTCCTTCACCAGTTTTAGCATTTGATGTTGCACATCCTCCCAGTGTCTTTGTATCACCTCTCCTACATCTTCGATAGCTCTCTCAGTCCGTGTTTTGTGGGTGATCCAGATGTTTACTTCTTGTGTTGTGTAACTGTCCATGATATCTTTGTTTAAACTTTTGAACATCCTGCATATTGTGTAACCTGAAACATTCTGCTCCCTGCTATACTTTCAGAATTGCCTGGAGTTGTAACCTTGCATCTGTTCTATTCATTATTAGTTCATTTAATACCTCTTGTATTCCTCAACTAGTGTGATGCCCGTGCACTGGCCTCAATCCTCACCACTAACACCAGTGAGGGACGTCCATATAGGGAAAGGATAATGAATACACACACAGTAAAGCAAAATTTCCCTTAACAGCACACAGATATCACACTCAGTCTGGGGCTGGTCTCTCCCTTTCCTCCCAGTACCCAGTAAGACTCCCCACTGGCACAGCTATAGGGTCCAGATCTCAGCCTAGTGGGCAAGCTAAAACCTTCAGCACCCTCTCTGTTGAACCAGTGCTTCATGTAGCTGACACACACACACACACTTTGAGATAAGAGTTTATACAACCACGCAGACAATCCTGAGGAAGGATAGGACAGGTTCTCCAACTGTGCCCCTTTTCTGCCCAGTCTAAAAGGTAGTATCAGCTGCCACCACCCACTAATATTTATCAGCTACATAAAGGCCCTTAAAAGTGTGTCCAATTATTACTGTTCAATATTATTATCCAAATGGTAAGTGTGACTGAACAGTCAAGGCTTATTAGAGTTACTTGGTACAGTATCACTATACATGCAATGTACTCTAGAGCTTAAATGAACTCTACATAAAACAGCCACAGTTGAAAGGTTTAAAAATATTTAATAATAAATAATAAAAACACAAGACAATACTTCTTACTACACAGTGCCATTCAAGAGTTCAGAGATCACAAAGAAATAGTTAAAATAATACCGTAGAAAAGTTTTGACATCACAGAAATCACTTAGTCTAATCTTCCTAATTCCTAGCTATTTCTAAGAGAAGACAGTTCTAAATAACTTACATACAGAGGAAAGCACTGCTGGTGATGTTGGATGTCCTCAAGACAAATGGTCAGAGCTCTCTGTTTCTCTCTCTTAATTGCTCTGTGGAGCTGCTTCACATGACATCATTCTTCACACTTCTCTGGTGTTCCCAGGCTAACACAAACTACATTTACATTCTTTATACCTGATCAGAAACCAGAGCAACAAAGGACATTTATAAATGCAAATTCTAACAATTAACTCTCATCTTAAAACAATAGGCAGGATGCTTCCCTCTAGACATATCGGTTCTGAATTTTGATTTCAAAGACAATTATAAAATGCTTGACTTATCTTTCTTATAGAAGAGTGCACTGTTGTTACATTTTTGCAGTTCAATATCCAATGCAGTCTTTTCACATTTAAGAGAACAAGCCTGTGGCTTACATTAATATTTACAAATGACAGAATTATCTACGGAATTCTATCTGGCTAGGCTGGCAGCCTTTACCTATCATCATAACTAGCTTTATGAACATCCCTGGAACTGGGATACTTTAATTATTTTGATTGCCTTATTATTTAACTTTTTACAGCAAAGGAATAGAGACATGGCAAAATGTGCCTGGGCCTGCTTTCTTCTGCTACTTTCCACTGCCCCACTCTGTTCATCCTCTCTGTTGGTGTCTCTTGATTTCATGGTATCATATATTTTTCGTAATAGCTACATTACAATCTGCTTTAGTACACTGTCAGCCACTCTTTTGTATTCCAAATATACTGATATTACTCATTCTTGAGAGATTTTTAAGATCATTAATCTTTCCTTTCTGACTTTTTATTATGGCTAGTAGCTCCTGAATTATGTGTATCTGCTCCTGTACCTCAGTTTTACTTGCTAATTTATCTTCCTCCAGATCTTGAAGCTTTCCTTGTGGTCTCTCCATTGCTAGTTGTTCTATTGTTTGTTTCAAGGTCACATCCTGGTATACTGTGGTTACCTTTTGAAGCAAAATACACAAAATATACAATTGCTCCTCCTTATTTGTAGTTGTAATAAACAGCCTAGCATTCCTCCCTTTGTTTTTTCTCACTAATCTTTCTTTCAAAGTTATTTTTTTTCATCCTGGGATCACTATTTTTATCCAAATTTCTGCAGGCACTGTCCAGTGCTTTGGGCTTAGGCAAACATCTTGGCTGGACTCTCTACCACCCTCTCACAATAGAAATGCATATTTACTGCATTCTCTTGTGGCCAGGCTGTACTTAGGAAATTGTTTACTGATTTATGTTTGCATGCTCTTTACTATATTTTATTTTGCACCAGTGGTTTAACTTGAAAGACGACACCTCTGCTGGTAATCTCATACAAGATTTTAAGATTTTTTTTTGGATTTTTAGATTAGAAAGATTACATTTTAGTGGCAAGTAGTAGATTGGATCATAGCACCTTAGCCCCTGTCCACTGTTCTTCTCTGTTAAAATTGTCTTGCAGTCATGGGATTCAAACGCTCCTTTGTCTGCCACTATATTACCCCCCCTTACACTTGGATTACTTTAATGTTCAATGCCTTGGGAGACAAATGTTGAACTGTTTTGCTTGCAATGTCTGCTGAATTCTGCAGCCAGATTTTTGATACTAGTCATCTTACTCTGGTTCAGTGAGGTCTACGTTGACTTCTTGTCATAACAAAAAGTGTCTTTACACTCTTGGTCCTCATCTAGTGGCCCTTTCACAGTTTGGGTCCTGCTTAACTTAGGTAACTGCTTAGGATGTATGCCTTGACTAGACAACTGAAGTAATCAGATGAGCTGCTGGCCCTTCTTGTGGGCCATTTTTGAAACAGCAGGCAGCGTTTCTTTTGCATATCTTGCTTTTTCATGTGGAATCAGCTAGCTTTCCTGATTCTAGCAAGTGATTCTGGGTATTTCTTTAGGAGGTCCATAAATTTCCCTTTTCTCACAAGAGTTTACTTAGAACAGTATAGGAAAATTTCAACAGCCATCAGATGCCTAATCTTTTGATTTGAATTGTTTGAACTTTGAATATTTAATTTTATGTCTCTTACAGTTTTCAGCTTTGAGTATTTATGTCTCTTGCAGTTTTGGTTTGTATCTGCCCTCTCATGTCTCATGTATTGTTGCGCTGTTATATAAAATGCTTAGGATATAGGCATATACATACCTTTAACAAATATATAAAATGATACTTCTGTGATTCTGCCCACCTTTACCCAAATCCATTCAATTACAAATCTTAGATCCTCTCAGTCTTAACAAACTGCTTAGCCTTATCAAGGCATACAATTCTCACTACAACATATGTACTTTTTATGAAATTTTCAATTTAGAATGTTGTCTCATGTGAACACAGAACAATACTATCTCACCTACAGTTTGCAAGGCACACTACTCCTACTTTTTAAGATGCTCAGATATTTTTCTTACCTCATTGACCTGCTGATACCTGAATTATATATATATAGCACTGCTCAGACTATGTTTTACTATACTGTACACCAATGTCATCATATGATCAGCTGTCTGATCATAATGAATTACTGTTATGATTGGAGAAGGAATTGTAATTCTCTAAATAGTACATGGAGTAATGCTAATATGCTTTGAAAATGGGAAGCAGACAAGCTTGATAAGCACCCCTAAGATCTGTTATGATTGGGCCTCAAGCTAGGGATTAAAAGGGGCAGTGTCAGCTGGCAAAGAGCAATGTTAGAAGGTGAAACAGCTTTTAAAAGCTGTTAGATGTTTCACTCTACCACACTTATAAACAGAACCTGAGGCAGAATTAAGTGTATTACAGCTCTTAAAACCATTAGTCTACAGAGTGGCACTGTAGTTCTGCCTAATCCTTGTTTGACACAGTTAACCCTTTGAAAGCCAGTAAAACACTTTGAACTTCAGGATCTATACTCATACAAACAGCTACTGCTGAAGTACATTTACTGGCTACTTCTGACTGGTCTGTTGCCACAGATGTGTAGTTTAATTTGTAATATTGTCAGTATTGTGATTTACTGCAGGGTCTCTGATATCTATAGGCGCTAATATCCAAAGCATTTTGTTTTAATTCTGCTAAATATTGCCTGATAAAATCTGCACTTAAATAGTATCCTCTATTTGTTACATCTGCTGCTTTCCCTGCCTGTGCCCGATGCATTTGTTACTGTTCCCTAGACTCTTTGTTAAAATAACTACTGTTTCCCCAGTGTTTTGTCCTGCTGCTATACTTGATATTGCTTTCCCTGCCATAGTTTTACAATTGGCAGCAAATGTAGCCCACCTGTGACCTTAGGCTTGTGGTTTACATTCTCAGTGGTGAGAGAACTGTTAACAACAGGAATTAGCTATAGAGTTCCACAGGCTTAAAATCTTCTCTGATTGGTGCACTCCATTAGCTCCTCTCCTATAACTTGTACTCATATGCACTCACCGGGGGGTCTTTAAATCAAGACTCTGAACAGCATGGTATGCCCAGAACTGTGGGTAAAGAGCAGAGTTGCTTTTGGTATCCTGCAGGTGATCCAAGGTTTTTCAAGGTAAGAAAAAAAAAACATTCACTTCACATCTGCTACTTATTTCAGTTGAACTTATTGTCTGTTGTGTTCTAGTACACGTGTTCTGTACTTTTTTGCATTTTTCCCTTTTTTGTACCAAAATGATGTGCTTGAAATTTTAATTTGGTGCATATACTTATTTGTCTGAGTAAGTCTACAAAAAGATATAAAGATGTTTTTATCAGGATTAATATCATATGTAAATATTTTTCTGGATGTATGTATACTAGAGTTTTAACAGGAGGTATGTATATAACCTCAGTTCAATTCTACATTTGATGTAACTGTATAACTAGCTTGTCTGAATAAGTCTGCAAAATGATGTTTTTATCATGAATAATATTATATGTAATATTTTTCTGAATGTATGTATACTGGAGCTTTTCTCCCCAGGCCTCCACTGAAGATGGACATGTATCCAGTCAGACTATCTATGTCAACAAATGTAAAATAAAATAAATAAATGTCATAGTCTTATAGGTTGAGTTGCAATAAATGTAAGGATTTTGATTTACTACAGTACCTATAGCTACTCAAATTCAGAGTTTTATAGATATAATTAAGCCACAGAGCTCCACAGATTTAGATTTTTTTAGATTTTCTGATTAGATTAATCCATTAACTCTTCTCTTATAACTAGCACTGAGCTCTGCTCACTCAGGGTGTTTGAATAAGGACTCTGAGAAGTATGGTAAACCTTCATCAGTGAAAACAGAGTTGATTTGATTCTGGTGTCCTCTGGGCATTCCAAATAGCATTTTTCATTAAAAGGGGAAGAAGAAGAAGAAGCTGTGTAAAGCTGTATTCTGTGCACCACAGCTGTAGGACTCATTCTATAGTGGGTTATTTGCACAAAACCTTTTTTCTCTACAGGAAGCCTTGATAAATTAAATGGCTCTCATTGCTCAAATCTTGCAGCTGCAGTATTCTGTACTAAGTTCAGGTAAGTCACTTAAAGTGGTAGTAAACTGTATCTAGCCCAAGAAAACTATTTTTAGTTGTTTATCTAAATTACCAGATTTAGCTTGTACCATCATCTGCTACCCTTCACTCCTGCATCACTGGAATTAAACTATCTTCCTCAAAAGTTAAACCACTCCACCCCAACATTACTCCTATTGAAACCATGGAACAGTACTTCCCTAAAATGTCTGTGGCCAGCCTAATTGAGATGTATATTTTGAGACAATCTATGAATTGTCTCATGCTGTCTGGCAAACCCATAGTACTCAAACAGCATAATGCTGTGTGTGAGAAATGTACTTATATAATACATCCCACCATGATACTAACACAATACATAATTTATTATATGCTGAAGTGCTGAGAACTTAATTGCCTAAACCACAGAGACCTTCAAAATGTAACACAAGCATTAAAAATCCTCAGCAACACTCTCGCACTGCAAAGCCTGCCACTTCACATAGCTCAAAGAGTCCCAAATTTTTAGTCGCTAAGCACATAAGGCAGACACATACTTTAGTCATAGGAGACGCCATTGTAAGATATCCAGATGTACCTCTTACTAGGCTGAGCAAGGAAAGAGTTTGGCCAGTTGCTTATCTGGTGCCAGACAAGGAGAAATAACATCCTTGACCTTATACTTATTAATATGGTCTGTTTGTGCTCCACCACTTGTGTTTTATCTTCATTCATTAGGTCAGTCCATAAAATTGAATTCTGAGATCCCAGCAGCCCCTAGAATCTTTAGAAATTTCTGCAAAGTAAGCTACCTACTTCTAATCGATACCCTGGTAAGTTTCAAATCCCTTCAAGCCCAGTAAGTCTAATATTGCGGAATCGTACACCACTAATTTGTATAAGCTTGCCAACAACTGCATAGAAGCAGCTGTACCTTGTAAGAACAAGCCTAGGCCTAACACCAAAATCAAACCTCCCTGCTGGAACCATTACATTAAAAAACTTTATAGCCAAAATTAGAAGAGTAATTCATAGCAGGCTAGATGCAACATTATTGTTAGATTAGGGGCATTCATTTTAAAGTAGTTATTAGACATTAGACAGGAAATTGTGTTTTATTTATGGATAAAAGACAGTTAAGCAGAAAGAAAAATAACCTTGCTGGTCAAGCATGAGAGACAGTTTATTAGAAAGGAAAGATAAGCACAAAGTGTGTAAAAAAATACAGACATACAGAATGTTTTCTTCTTAAGGGAAAGATACAATCATATATAGGTTCATAGGTTCATAGATCAGTACTAGGCTAACTGTCCTTGTGGGTCATTTTAAGCCTAGCCAATTATCCCATGTGAGAATCGAACCCTGCACCTAGTGTATGTAAGGTAAACACCTTTACCATTATGCCAACCTCCCACCCCTTTATGCCAACCTCCCACCCCTTGTGGCATAATGTCAGCTACAGAATGTTCTTTAAATAAAGCACATATGAGACAAAGCTTGAGACCAAAGTTAGAAAGAAGTAAATAAGAAAAAATTACTGGACTGACACAATATAATATGTTGTGTTCAGGAGAGCAGTTCAGTTAAGGTTAGTAAGTTTGTTCGACCTGCTACTTCAGAAAAGATTACAGACACTCGAGCTTGAATGCAGAAAACAGATCAACTAAAGACGTTGTTCAGGACAATCAGAATATGACGTGCAGTAACTTTGAACACTAATTGTTTATTAGCACTGTTAATAAAGACATTATTCAGATATTGTAAACATCTGATAAAGCCTTATTAAATGAACTACAGTGTTTAAAGAATTCATTCTGAAAAGTACACAAAACCTGGTCCATAAAGGAGAGACTGGCACCTGTTCTGCGTGAGTTTGGGTAATTAACAGATAAAGACTTTAGTTTTCAGTCTTATCACAGTGTTTCCAGCTAACTACTGTACAGTGCAATATTATCAATTCTTACAATCGTTAAAATAAATAAACAATGCAGGAATTTAATTAAATCCATCAAAGTCAAGTCTATGGTAAAAATATCCAGCCAAACAAGTGATAGCCTGAAGACATAGCAAACTTACAAGCTGATAAACTCAGGTCCAACTTCACCCTCTTTTACCCACAATTATCTAACAAGTATTTCCAGTAACCAATGCCCCCTCAGCTTTCATACAGGATGAAGTCCTGAAAGAACTGTCAAAAGATTGTTATATCAGCAATGAACCCTGACAACATTCCAGAATGTATCTTAAATAGCATGAAACCATACCTCTCAGCTGTCCCAAATTCCTCGTTTTTTACCGAGTTTTGGGGTTCAAATAATGGGGTGTCATGATTCCCGAGTGGCACCTCTTCATTTCTGATTTATTCACACTTTTATTTTTTTTAATTTTGCGCTTCGTGTGCTGATGTCATCACATGCGCAATGACGTCAGCACCACCAGCCTGTTGGAATGCTCCACGCACGTACATAGCACATATTTCCAGCTCTGGTTTAAATGCTTTTGCGAGCGGGAGTCACCAGAGCTGGAAAGGAGTTACGAGGAGTGTGGGGATTTTAGTTACAAGAAGCTCACTGTGTGTGGATTTAATGAAGAAGAAGCTTGTGGGGATTTTATTTACAAGACTCTCGCTGTGTGTGGATAAGCTCACTCTGGGGGATTTTATTTGGAAGAAGCTCAGGAATTTGAGTTACGAGGAATGTGGGGAGTTTATTAATGAAGAAGCTCGCTCGCCTTTTATTTATTGGTAAGTGGTGTGTGTGTGTGTGTGTGTGTGTGTGTGTGTGTGTGTGTGTGTGTGTGTGTGTGTGTGTGAAGTGACATTTTTGCCAGCTTACCTCTCTTTGGGAGAGGCAGAGAGTTACAGTCAAATACTAATAACAATCAGTGCAGACCAAAGAAGCTAGTCTAGAGACATGAGCATATGCAGTGCACACTGAGAACTGAGTAGGACAGTAGATAGGGGGATTGGGCATGACAGTTGTTAAGGCATTCTAGAAAAGCCATCTGCAGCTATTGGGATGGTGCCATACTGACATATCATGATCTCCTTTCTGCATAGTTCCTTGACCTCTTCTCTGCATAGTTCCACTGTCTGTTTATACTAAAGATGTCCTCACTTGTGGGTCATTGGTGCAAAGGGGTAAATAAGACAAGTGTCAATGAAAGTGGTGCAGATGACTAAGTAGAGGCTGCAGGACACTGTTGATGGTAAACATTTGGAATGGGAACCAAAAAGTTAAAAAAACAAAAAGTTTTCCCATCCCATGTGCCAAAATTTCTAAATTCCCCTGCAAACCATTTTTAATTGAGTCCTTGAGACCTTCTCTCATCTAGCCAAAAAGTGGCGTGTCTCAGGATTACACTCTGTGTGATTTGACTTCATTCCCTATATCCTTATACTCTATGTAAAATTAGCCTAATGTGCTCATTTGTTATATATTACTGTTATTATACCCAAATGACACCTGCAACAATATGTTGTCTGTACCAAATATGCAGTAAAGTATAAACATACCTGTGTGTGTGGCTGCCACTCACATACTCTGATCTGTTTGTGTTGCCAATTGCCATGTCGCATCCAAGGTAAAAACCTACCTCTCAAACTTCAGTGCAAGAAATTTGTACACAGCCAAAAATATTTGGGGGACAAAAGCCCTAAATATTACTTTTATAAACTGTTGCTAGAATAGCATGTTTTGTGTTGGCAGGCATACGTTTTCTGAAGGATGTGGTCTGAAACTCGAATTTAATGACTTCAATTTCCAGGAATTTGCCAGTAAAAAAACCCACAGACTTTATAAGAAGCAGAACAAAAATAAGAGGCAAAAATCTGGACATTCTGTAAAAATCTGGACAGTTGAGAAGTAAGCTATATAACTGAATGAGCAGCCTTAAATTCATTTTTTTTTTTGCTAGGCTAATAATCTGTTTTAAGGAGCTACCTAGATCTGATGAGCTGCATTTCACAGCCAACATTCATGATAAAAATATCACATCATTTCTCACTTGAAAGATATTTTTGAAAAGTGTGTGTTAGTATTCTTTGACTCATTTATTAAGACATAAAACTAAGCAACATCTACATAAAAGAAATAATATGGCAACAGTTTTAGATTATAGATATAAATACAATAATTTTCCATATCTGTACTGCAGAGTCTTCATTAAGAAGAACACTGAAACATTTTGTCTGCCTTGAAAAGACAGCAGCTGCTTGTTTTAACATGTAACTAATGCATTCCACTGAGACCAGGTGCTAAAATCCCTTTTAATGCTCAAATAGCAGTGATTGTCTTTCTTGTCATGACAGATATCTTCATGCATTTCATAGATTTGTACAGTACACATACTAAATGTATTGTTAATTTATTTATGGGCTTAATCTAGGTTCTGTCTAACAAACAACACTATTTGAGAAACCAAGATAATTATATATCAATATCTGTCTAACTGTCTGTCTATCCATCTATCTATCTATCCATCTATCCATCTATCTATCTATCTATCTATCTATCTATCTATCTATCTATCTATCTATCTATCTATCTAAATAGCTGTACATGTTTGTGAGTGTGTAGGAATGTCTTTTATTTTTGATTTTATTTTTGCTATGATTTTGTCATATTGGACTTGTATAGCTCATATTTAACCACTCAGGATCACATTTATAGGGATCCTTTTATATTATATTCTATATTTTTGCTGTTATGTTAATATTTATACTCTATCTGAATTTGCTATACTGCTTTACACCTGGTACAGATAAATGTGAGCACTTACTAAAATGTGCATTCCCATGAGTCATCATACAAGTATGTGATAAGCCAAATGTTTTTCCTTTCCATTTGCAGCTTGATTATAAACTTAGTTGTAATATTAACAATGTCAGTTTTGTGGCAGTTATTGACTTTTGAAATGGCTGTATTATTTATCAGTTAATAATTAGTTTTAGAGTAACCACTCACAGGCCTACACAGACACATGCACACAAAGAATTTGCAATACAAACCTATGAATTTATGAATGATCATAATTTAAACACTGAAATGCATGAAACTAAACTGCAGTAGAGAAGTTTTAATGCCAAGTCTATTTTCCTTGTGAGATAGTGTTGCTTTGTTTAGCAGATGCCTATTGGTGCTTGTACATTGGGCTGTAAAATGTAAAAATAAAATCCAAATAATCATTGTATTAGTAAAGCAGTATGCACATATTAGTGTTTATGGTAAATGGGGCGAAATAGCCAGGTAATGGGACATTGGAATGGCTGCAGGGGGACTCTGGTGCCATATTTTGGTTGTCTGTTGTTTAGTTTGCATTTGAAAGTTGGTATCCCACAATTCCATTGGAGTGGGTGGAGTAACATAATTATATATGCAAATTTTATGTTGTTCAGTATACCGATTTGTACCTATTTTTCATGGGCCTTGTCCAGATTGTTGATGATTCCAGGTTGAGAGGTATGCATGAAGCATAAATTATCTATGCCCCTAACAAGACTGTTCAACCTATGCTTTCACATAGTTTTTGTACCTACTGAATTGAAGACAGCAATGGTCATACCCCTGAGCTAGGGTCTTTATTGACCCATAAGGCTGACCAGTCTCATTTGTAAGACCATGGAAAGATAAATCACGGAATTAATCAGTAAGGACATAAGGAACCTCCAAACACTAGACCCATCCTAGTTTGGGTTAATCAAAGGCAGGTTTTGCTTATTCAGACTGGTAAACTTCTTTGAAAAGGTCACCAAAGCAAATTGATGATGGCAAGAGGGTGCACAACACTTATCTAGGCCTGTTGTCCAAAGCTTTTGACACAATACCTCACTCAGGCATAGTAGAGAAGCTTACCCAAATAGGAATAAACCGGTTGTATTGCCAACTGGCTCATAGATAAGATGTCAAGATGGGGGAAGCTACTGACACAGAAAGACCAATCACCAATGGAGTCTCACAAGGCTCAATGCCAGGACATTTTCTGCTTGGCATTTGCTTCTCAGGGGGTAAAGACAAACACAATGGGTCTATGGCTAACACATTTTATGGATGATTGCAAGTTGAGAGCAATGACTGAATCCCCATATGACTCAGCCATTCAGAAGTAAGGCTTGTCCCAAACAAATAGCTGGTGCCAGAGCCATAGATAAAAGCTAAATGACAAAAAGTGCATTATTGTATCCTTTGGGAAATTACCACATCCTTGACAATACACTCCAAAGAGTTGACCTTGTAGTTTGTGATTTGGGATCATACATGGACAGTAAATTAATATTTGACGAACAAGTGTTCACAGTGGGAAGAAAAAGCTTCTATACAGGACAGCTTATAAGCAAATGGATAACTCCTAGGTCCAGGATGTCATTGTCCACCTTTGCTCTGCTCTCATCAGGCCAGTCATTGAATATATTGCTCACTTTGGCAAATATCTGGCCAGAAATATGTAGCAACTATAATGTCCACAGAAGTTCCTCACAAAGAGGATAAATAGCCTAGAACAAATGTCCTATAAGGACTGTTTCAAAGCACTGTCATTGTATTCAATTTCCTACAGAGTTCTGACAGGGATCTATGTCTGGTTTATACGGTTTCCTCTCTCCCAATTCTGATGGACCTACTGCACATCCACAAGTCTAATCGTATCAGAAGTGCTCAATCCAGGAACCTAACCCCCTTCTGCAACTTAAACATAGCAATTTGGAGAGACAGGTATATCTCTCAGAAGTTACCACTACTGTGAAACAAACTTCCCATCCATGTAAAGCAAAGTTCATCCCTTTTACTATTCAAGTGTAACCTGGACCTATAGGCAGGAATGAGAGAATTTACTCCAGGACTCCCTGCTGTACTATTTATGGACAGAGGCAGCACCTAAACATTCTTTCCTACAAGATGGACCATAGATCTATCTATATATATATATATATATATATATATATATATATATACACACACACACACACACACACATACACACACACACAGACACACACACACACACACACACTGTATGGTATTACCCTAGAAGTAATCACTACCACATCGATAAATAATCACTACCCTGTTTGTATTAAACAGGGATAGACCTAGTAATTGTCGAAGAGCAATTTTTACTAATGGAAAAATCATCTAGGCATAAACTGGCCCACAAGGGTAGTTAGCCTAATATGAAACTATGAACTTTAGCATGTAGTACATCTAGCAAACAATCTTCCATGCACTACAAAAGAATAATGATTGGGTCACCTTTCATAATTTTTAATTATGCATTCTCAACAAGAATACCAAGATTCACCTATCAGGTGTTGTTCTCAAGATGAATTTCTTTGGCATCTATGTTTTGAACACATAATAAACTGGCTGTAATCACAGACCCCAATCATAATTCTCCATATTAAGAAGGGTTCACTGTAATTTTATAGGAACATATCATTGAACAATATATTCACAAGAAACCACTGTGAAAGATGCCAAATAAAATAAAACAGCTGCCATGGTCAAACAAATAGTGAGCAGGAAAAAACACAGCTGCCGAGTGCAAACTACTTATCATTTGGAAAGTTACATGAAGGTCACGGAAGGAAAAAGTAGAACCTCTTAGGTCCAGTTATGGAAGAAAGATTGCCAGTCACACAGAAAATAATGAAAATAATTTATACAAACATCTAAAACCCTTTTGATGTGATTTTCATGGTAATATGTCATTAATTGTAAAGCATGGTGGACAATTGTCTTAACTTGTACACTTAATATTTCAGTGGAAAATAGCTGTTTCACAATCACTGAAGGTATGAAGTAACCACAAACCACAGGCTAAGACGGACTGCATAGGACCATAAAGACTCCCATTTCCACAAATATTACTGCATAAAAAACTTTATTCAAAGTGATTGAGCACTTTCGTTCATTTTAACCATTGATGTAGTTGATCTTTTTACTTCCATACCCAAGAAGGAAGGGTTGTAATTGTTTCAAGACAGCATGGTAACATTTTCAGTTTACAGTGGGACAAGGTACAACTAGTAGTTGAGTTTATGACTACAGTGTTGGAAAATAATTTCATCTATTTCGAAGGGGAATATTTCAAGCAGATAAAAGGTGTTGCTGTGGGGGGCATCTTGTCGCCCCATATTCGCTAATCTTGTCCTTACTGAATGGGAAAATAAATGTGTTTCATAGTGAATTTTCAGGTAATTTGAAGTGATGTCTTTATTCTCTGGAAAAGGAGTATTACAGAAATTGACAACTTTATGAAATAGTTGAACAATGTTAGTACTTTTTTCAATTTTATGTACACTTATGGTTGTACTGGTATTTCATATCTAGACACCTATATCTCTCATTCTAATAAAGGGTTTAAATCCAAAGTGTATTGTAAGCCCACTTTTAGTAATTCCTACCTTAAATATAGTAACTGTCACCCTTACAGCCAGAAAAAAAGTATTCTAAAAGGACAATGCATCAGAGCGGCCCGGATGACATCTACTTATGACAATGTGGTAAAGGAATTAGATATGGTAGGATGTGTTTCTTGAGAGGGAGTACCCACCTAAGCTAGTGAAAGACACAGTGGAATATATTCTATCTCAATGGAATGATAGGTACAGACCCCTTTTAGGGGAACATTTTGAGCCTTTAGTAGAAAACAAGTATGATAGTAATTACAATAGGACCCTTGTATTAGAATATAGTCCATACACAGAACAGATTAAGGACGTGCTTACTAGAAATTGGAATTTACTAAGAAGCAATGGGGAGATTTTTAACCTTGTAGGAGAATGCCCATGTCTCATATACAAAACTGGAGCTAATTTGAAAAATAATCTAGAAAATGTAAAGATTCATCCAAATGTTACGGTTAACCTTGGTACCAAAAAGTGTGTCTCATGAAGTCAATGTTCTTACATTTTGGAGAATGTTGAATTACAGATGGAGAATATTAATAAAACAAGGGTTTCCTTTAAAAATGGTAATTGTAAAACTACATGTGCAATATATTTAGCAGTGCATTTTATGTTGGATAAAACTGACAGGGTGTTAGAAAATAGAATATATGAGCACACAGATAAGGAAACAAAATAGCAACAGGACTTTATATAGACATCTGCCTAGTAGTCCGGGGTGCCATATATTTGAATTTGGTATACTGGAAAAATTAGCAGTCATCCCTAGGGATGGTAACCATAAAGTTTTGCTTGAAGAAAAAGAAGGGAAGTGGCAGTTAATGTTGAATGCCTCTACCCCCCAGGTACTAATGAAAATATTTCTTTGAAACCTGTTCTAGAACTTAGAGCTGAATATTCTTAAGTATCCCAGTTCAGATAGGTAATGGTGTGTATGTAGAGCGGGTGTTTTTACATTTATTATAGAAGTGCTCATGTGTTTTTTTTTTTAACTTGTGTTTTTAGAATATAAGTTTTAATGTTCACCTTTAGTATTTTGTGGTGATTTACTGACAATTTTGCTACCTGCCCTTTTAATTTTTAGCAAGATGTAATGACTGGTTAATTGAGAATGATCTCAAGCTATATAAAGCCATTTATTTGTTTACTGATTTTAGATTCTGATGAAGTCCTGTCAAGCAGGATGAAAGAGCTCACTCACTTTGAATAAAGATTTTTATGCAGTAATACTCATGGAACTGGAGAGTCTTTATGGCCCTATGCAGTCCGTCTTAGCCTGTGGTTTGCGGTTACATCATAGTTTGGATTAGTTGCTGTTGGAGACCGCTTTACACTGTATATTGTGTTTAATCACTGAAGGTATGTTTTTTCTTCTTTTTTTTTCAGCAAAGGTTGTAGACTGGATATGTTCCAGAACTGTGTAAAATAGCCACAGCTGTGGCAATCCCTGACATACATAATGCGATAATGGTAATGAGCAGATAATTATACCCCCCTCTGCTTTACTAGCAGTACTGGCAAATATTTCAAGAATATTTTGCTCAGATGGTTTTTGTCTTTATTTAAACAGCTGGTTGATGTCAGTCAACATGAGTTCATGAGTGAAGGTTCATGTCTCACCAACCTACTGAAGTCATGCAACAACTTCATTAATATGCAAGATGATAGAAGGCATGGCTTTACATGCAGTGTACCTCAATCTGGCAAAAGCCTTCAGCACTGTGCCTCACTGTGACATGATTCAATTCCTATCTGCTATACAGGTGAGTTTTAACATTATCAGAAGGATTATTAACATGCTTGCCAATCATAAAAGCAGAGTTATGGTATGCAGTAGGTATTCATCTAAAACAAAGTCAACCAAAGAGTTTTACATGGCTCTATTCTGACGCTATTTTTTTAAATATATTTATGGCAGCATGTTCAGTTAATTAAGGAATACAGACTTCTAAGTTTACTGATGACAGTAAGATAGGAAACATAGTAAACATTTGAGGGCTTACCGTTACAGGACTACTTGGATTTGTTGTACATCTGGTTAGAGAAGAGTGGGTTTTCATTTGGTGCAAAAATGTGTTGTAATACATATTGGTCACCTAATAAAGAATATCCTAACTCCATTTTTGTCACTTTTTGATCATGGCAAGGATATGGATGTTATATTTGATTAATGCTGACTCATAATCTGGAGGTACTATGGAATAATGAGGGATATGTTTTGAACCACAACTACAGCACAAGATAATTTGCTGTTGACATTATATGTCACGTTTTAGACTACACATACTGATTACTGTGGGTCCTTGTACATCTGTGATATGATTTATTAAAAATAGAGAGAATACAGGAATCATGTACTAGGAAAGTCTGGTTCATTAGGAATCTGAAATATAAGGAGAACTTGGTTCAGCACTAGCACTGAATCAGTAATAGCCTGATTAGAGGAGAATTAATTCTAAACTACATATGCTTTCATGATAGAAGTTTAGCTTATAATCTGGGCTACCTTCCGAATCCATAATACAGTAACAAGAGACAATTTATTAATTTAAGTGAACTCATCCAATACATCTTTGAAAAAAAGTTTTGTTTTTTTTTTCACTCAGATGGCAGCTCAGATTTGGAATAATTTGTCAAGTTCAATAAGTTTAGTGAATTTGTAAAAAAACTTCAGCACAACACTGTATGCATGGTTCAGCAACAGAGTTTTTAAAACCTGCAATATTTAATAAATTCAGAGGTTTTGGGTTTGCTTCTTAATAAGTACTGCATTGCAATACTGCAATAGTCTTGTGATATACTGCATATCATAAAATGTTGTAAATGTTCACTTACAGAGGTGTAGCAAGCTGTTCTGGCAGCTGGTGCCTCCCCTGATCTAGCACCCCCAACTCTATCCTGAGGAAGAAAACATATCTTCTTTCTTTCTAATCTTTTAAACTGTAGCAATTGCTTTCTAATAATCTATATTTGTGAAAAAGAAAAACTCTTCTTTCATTTTAAACTGTAGCACATTGCTTGCTACATTTGTAGCAAATCACCTCTTCAGTAAATGCCACATACAAAGAACGCTAAAGCTCTTCAGCTCAGACAGCACATACCCACATTCAGATGCCAGTAATGCACCAAAGAATGAATGGCTTCTGCCATTCATGACCCCTAACACTTTGCACCCAGAGAGGCCACTCCCTTCACCCGACCCTAGCTACACCACTGTTCACTTATCAGGATATGTAGTTAGAATTTTTAATTATAAGTAATAATAACTTCAAATGGTATATGTCAAATGATTTCATGTAATGCCCTGCATCATTTATTTATTTGCATTTGTTTTCCTGGTTAGACCACTGACCTCAATGGACCTTTTATGTGATGTTATGGACATACAAAAGATATTTGACATTATATGCCAACTTTAGAATATAGTATTTCATCATTCAAGTATAGGTCCCAACCCTCTGCCCAGAAACTGCATATTTTTGGACTGCCCGTCTTTACAATATCTAAAAACGTCCTGAAATTGATTGACTTAAGCAAACAAATCCATTTATTCTACCAACAACTATAAAAAAGATAACATTTAATAAAATGTATTTTATGCATACTGTAAAGATATTAGATATTGTTATCTGTGCTTGCATGACTGGTTGAAGTTTTGTAGATACTTGTAAATAATTGTAAATTATTCTGTGTTATATATGCCGGCATGACTAGCTATAATTTTGTAAATAAGTTTATATTTTTTGATTATTACTTTGATTTATGTAAGATGTTTGAATCAGACAGTGTTCTTCTGGCTGACCAAATGTATATGTTTTCTTATACCAGTCAGGTGACCTGGATATGATGTCATCGTGTGTCAGAGATAAAATGAATAGAATCTCCACAGCAGCTGTTTTAAAAGTCTGATATGAGAGAGTAGAATTCTCATAACAGCTTTCTGTGACTTAAAAAAATTCTGAGTCAAAGTTCGGTGAAGTTGAGTGGACTTCAAGAGACATCAGAATTCTCCAAAAAAAAAAAAAAACTATCAGTAAGCACAACCATTTTTTATGTAGTCAAATTTGAAAACGATAGCTTGTGGTGAGGAGCTTATGGGAAGGGACAGCTAAAAATTCATGGTCGTATACTATGCACAAGTAGCAGACTTTATTAAAGTTGGAGGGCAGAGCAGAATGTCCACTTGTATCTAAAGGACAAAAGAAAAAAATGTATGTGTAGTAGTGGTCTTTTTAAATGGAAAGCTATTACAGGGACTAACAGTGAGGGAAGAGAGAGCAGAAAATAGTGGAAAATAAAATTAAGAAGGCAGGAGAGAGGAGGGAGCAGGGAGCAGAAACCAGTGCAGAATAAAAGTAAAAAGGCAAGATAGAGTTATGAACAAATAGAACTCTATAAGTGATGTTAGCAGGTATCAGCATTTCAATGCTATGCAAAAAAAAAAACTACAATTTAGAGGGAAGGGTAAGAGTTTAGAACCTCAGTGATGTGCAACAGAAGTTGGGGCTTAAAGGTACCTGTTATTCAGGGATATAAATAAAATATAATTACATACATGCAATGTAATTCAGCAGAGAGGATGCCCAGTTTTAACTTTGGTGGGGAGGGAGTTCACAGAGGACATCAGTGCATCAGCATCCAGTATTCCAATAGTATGTGGGAGGGAATTAGTGAAGGAGTTCACTTCGTGCAGTACCCACCGACAATGCCACACATCACCTGAGGGTTGTAAAGGCAATGAGAAGGGAAAAGATACACACACACACACACACACACACACACACACACACACACACACGTATGTGAGGAGCAATAATGTCAGCAGAAACACTAATTTTAGAAAATAGAATCGTAACACAGTACCTCCCAAACAGCTCCATATTGCTGGTTTACAGTCTCTTTCAGTAAAGTCTCTATTTCTATCTAAGTTACTCTCCTTCAGTAGTTCAGGACTTCCTTAAGAGGAATACATTTCAGTTTCCTCCTGACATTGTCTTCCAGTTTACCCAAGTTATTACTCTTGACATCAAATCCTGCTTCGCAAAGGACAAGCAAATGCTTCACAGGCTTTCATCAGCCTTCCTTTTATATAACTATAATTGCTTCATTAAATAAACCCTCTTGTTAATGCAGGAAACTATTTTCTACTAAAAGAAACAAGTTTATCTAAGGGACTGTAGATTTGCAGTTGCCCGCCCCTAGTGTAAATTTGATCTGGGACCCTCCTCCCAGTCTAGTGTCATTACCTCATTCTACCCAGTACAGGGAGAACATTTGAGAAGGCAAATCAGCTGTTTCTGCTACTCCTTTCTCTCTCTCCTTTCTCTCTTTCCACTTAAAAAAAAAAAAAAAAATGTATCTGCTTTTACTGTATTTGTGTTTCTTCCTACTTTATTTTGCTTTTGCGTCATCTTAAAAGTACTCAATTGTATTTATTACTGCTTGGTGTAACTCATTCTAAGCCTTTTAGTTTAATCACTTGGGCTTCAGACCAGTTGTTTTACATTAAGAGGGTTTGTGGTCTGCACTGTAGTGGCAGAACAGGTAGCTTACATCCTTCTAAGTTGGGAACTGCTGATTGAGGGCTCAGTGTCTGTTATTCTAAAAGTGTATTAGTTCTGGTTTAAGCACTTGGGCTTCAGGCCAGTTATTTTACATTAAGAAGGTTCGTGGTCTGCACTCTTGAGGGAGGAGAGGCTGGACTCTGCCCTTCTGAGCTGGGAATTTCTGGTTAAAGGCTTATAGTGCCTGCATATTTTAACTGTTTCTTACTGAAATTGGTACACCTTGTTTGCTGTAGCATAGACTAGATCCAGGCCTGCTGAATCTAGCTTTGTTTGTATGCTTGTTGTTTGTTTGCTTATTTCCCTGAAACGCTAATTTCACCTAAAACGCAGCTTTTCAGCACTTCTGTGGATCCCTAGTGATATCTGCATTGCTTACTGTACTTATTTCCTTGTTTCACTTGAAAGAAAGTTACTGTTTGTTGTTTTTGCATTTAAGTTACCTGTAACACATTGCATTTAAGTTACCTGGCACTTGCTCACTAAGTCAGCACTAAACAATTAAAAGCACTACACCCTCACAAACTCCCCTTGAGTACTTTGTTCCCCATTGCCCTTTTTTTCAATTATAAAGGAATTCCCAATACTATTCTAGCATGTCCAAAGGTCAGTTGTCAATCTCCTCTCCGGTCCAGCTGGTGAATCTGGGAATCTTGAAGCAATGTTACAACTGCCTCATGTACATAGACAACCCTCTCCTCCTCCCAACAAATTCCAACACATGTGAGAGATGCAACCATATAGCCAAACTGGAGACTAAGCTCTCTAAACTCAGTACTGGTGTAACCAGTCAGGAGGAGAAGGAAACCACACTCACTACAATTCCAGTCTCACATAGACCTACCATGACAGCAAGCCAAACACATAAACACACAAAAACATACTCGGATATTCTAAATAAAAATCTACCTAAGCAGCAGAGAGACAAAAGCAGACACCCAAGCAACCGCTACCCCAAAACAAAACACATGCAACACATAGCTCACAAAGCCAGTGTGCCAAACAGTCACAGCCCTTAAGGCTAAACAACACACCTGATACACTTGTAATAGGTGACTCTATCGTCAGGCACACTGATGTCCTGCTCACCAGGCTGAACAAGGAGAAGGTCACGGTGAGCTGCCTGTCAGGCGCTAGGATCCGCCACATAACACAAGCACTCAGGTCACTCAAAGGCAAGTACAAATATGACTCAGTCATTGTCCATGCTGGTGTGAATGACCTGAGACGTACCTCCCTGGACTACATGAAAAGAGACATAGAGGAGCTCTCTGAGCATGTAGCCCAGGCCGGTATGACCCTGACCTTGAGTAGCATCTTACCCTCACCAAGAATGATGCCACAATATGAAGACAAGATGATCAATTTCAACAATTGGCTTAAGTATTGGTGTCATTCAAAGGGGATCCAATGCCTGTCAGCCTGGGATGACATGCTCGACAAGCCACGATGCTTCGCTAGGGACAGCTTGCACCTGTCACCCCTGGGCTTTCAGATGTTGGCAAAGGCTCTTGCTACCCCCATAGTGCCTTTTTTAGGCAAGGCTCAAAAGACAAACCCACCTCCATAGGTATCACAAGGGATAAGAAACTAAGAGTAATGCTACTCAACGCCAGAATTCTAAACCTCAAGATGCACGCACTCGAAACTCTCCTTAGCATGGAGAACATCGATATCTGTGCAGTAACAGAAACCTGGTTCAAGGCTCCCGAGAGCACTCCAGCACTACCAGGTTATACCTCATGCCATGCTTTTCAGCCCCAAAACTTGGACCAAACCACAAAAGGAGGGGGAGTATCAGTATTTGTCAAAGATACCCACACCTCCAGGTTGGTGGCACAGCACGAAGCATCAGAGACTATCCATGTGCAACTAACAGTGGGTAAAACTGCCTTCCAGTTTAAAGCCTGCTACAGACCACCCTCCCAAACCAAGGAACCCCACTCGGCCTTCCTGAGAACACTGGAAAATATGAAGGTCTTTCCAAACACCATTATATTGGGTGACTTCAACTACCCAAACATAGACTGGGAGCATTACTCTAGCTCCAACACCCTAGCCCAAAGGTTCCTAGAATTTATAAACTCAAATGCTATGGAACAACTTGTTACCACTCCCACAAGAGGGGAAAACATACTGGACCTAATCATCACCAACATGGGGACTCTATGCTCCAGACCAGAAGTGTATCCCTCACTGGTAAGATCAGACCATAAACTAATCTCACTGGATATTCACATCTCGACCCCACCCCCTGCCCAGAAAACCACAGTGAAAAACTTATCTAAAGCAAATTTCACACTCCTCAAAACCGAAGTGGAATCCTTCAAAGCCCCCGGGCCTGTGGAAAATACGGCCCAGACTGCAGAATCCTTTATAAACGCATTCTATGAACACCTGCGGGAATGCATGGATCTTGCAATCCCAAATAAAACCAAGACCCAATCCTCCAAAGGCAGACGTCCTGTCTGGTGGACCCCAGCCATAAACAAACTATACAATAGAAGGAGGAAGCTATTACATGATAGAGCAAAATCCCAAAAAGGGAAGGCATCTCTGATCAGTATTAGCAAAAAACTACGGGCACTCATAAAATCGCCTAAGGCCAGCTTCGAGAGAAAAATTGCACAGGACACTAAGGATAATCACAAGGCTTTCTTTAGTTATGTTAGGAACCTGGGTGGGAATTCCCAGATATGCTCAGAATTAGTCCAAAATGACAAAAAATACACCGAACCCACAGACATTGCCAACATCCTAGCTGACAGGTTCAGCGCAAACTTCTCCCCCCTCCCCACAGAAAGGGCAAATATCTATCCCAGCAGAGTGCTGCCCCCCTGACATCTCAGATGCTCAGGTAAGAGCCGCCCTCTCCAAAGCAAAAAACACAGCATCAATGGGACCAGACAGTGTCCCGGACTGCGTCCTACATGAACTCCAAGAAGAGCTAAACCCAAACATAAAACTACTGTTCAATCTCAGCCTTACTACAGGATATGTACCCAAAGAGAGGCGGACAGCAACAGTGGTCTCTCTCCACAAAGGTGGTGCCTCAACAGATCCTGGAAACTATTGCCACATAAGCCTGACTAGTTTGGTCTGCAAAGCTATGGAAAGGATCATCATGGACCTCATAAATAAAGATATTGGGGACCTACAGACACTGGATCCTACCCAGTTTGGCTTTGTTAAGGGCAGATCCTGCCTCTTAAACCTGGTCGATTTCTTTGAAACAGTCACCAAGGCCATTGACTAGGGGAAGGTGGTCCACACAGCCTACCTGGACCTCGCAAAAGCCTTCGATACAATACCCCACTCGGGCATTATAGATAAGCTCACCAGCTTAAATATAAACCCCTATGTCACTAGATGGGTTGCAAACTGGCTCAAGGACAGAACCCACATGGTTAGAATTGCTGGAGCCATGTCAGACTCCAAACCAGTTACAAGTGGCGTCCCACAAGGCTCAGTCCTGGGACCTCTCTTGTTCGGTATATGTTTCTCGGAGGTACAGGCCAACACGGAAGGACTGTGGCTGACCAAGTTCGCAGATGACTGCAAACTGGGCGCCATAATCGACTCTCCAGCCGACACAAGCATCCTCCAAAAGGGCCTCATAGAAACAGACAACTGGTGCCACAGCCATGGCCTCAAGCTAAACGCCAAAAAGTGTATAGTCATCCCCTTTGGCAAAAACAAAGTACCCACAAATTACCACATAGGTGGTAATCCATTAAGTACAGAAGAAGTAATTAGGGACCTGGGGACCCAAGTTGATAGCAATCTCTCATTTGACAACCACGTGGCCAAAGTGGTTAGAAAAACATTTTATATAGCCCACCTAATCATGAAGGGATTCACATCTAGATCAAGGGAGGTCATTGTGTCTCTTTACTCATCCCTCATCAGGCCCATAATTGAGTACAATGCCCCTTTTGGGATGTACCTTACCAGACACCTAAAGCAACTGGAAAGACCCCAAAAGTACCTCACCAAGAGGATCAAAGGGCTCAAACAGATGCCATATGCTGCCCGGTTAAAGAAACTCCAGCTCTACTCAGTGGCATACCGCCTGCTCAGAGGCGATCTGCGCCTGACGTATAAAGCCATGTCCAACCCGGAATTAATGGACATGCTGCACCTCAGAAAATCCAAATTCCATCGAGCTACTCGCTCGAGAGACTTGAACCTCAGCACTGAAATAAATAGGACTTGCTGGAGGGACAGATTCATAACCCGGAGGCTCCCTTCACTCTGGAATAAAATCCCAGTCCAGGTTAGGCAGAGTCCCTCATTGACTCTCTTCAAGAGGAATCTTGATGAGTGGATGGGAGATTGTAGGTTTACCCCGGGTATCACTTCTGTGTCACTGTTAGACAGAGGCACAGTATACTAACCCCATAAAAGGGCATAGCAAAATTAATTTAAAATGGGTGGCGAAAGCCAAACACACTCTGGCTAGGCTTATAAATGCCCTAGGGCAGATAGCCTAGTATGAACCTATGAACCTATGAATCTATTCCAACTTTAATACTAACCTCGAAAAAGAGCATAGCAAAATTAATTTAAAATGGGTGGCGAAAGCCAAACACACTCTGGCTAGGCTTATAAATGCCCTAGAGCAGATAGCCTAGTATGAACCTATGAATCTATTCCAACTTTAAATAACAGTGTTCAGTTATACCACAATCACTGAAAAAAGCCCTACATTTACTATTTACATCAGTATTTGCACACTCTTTGGTTACTTCTACTTCATTTACTAAGATTTGCCACACTATGCTACAATTGACAATCCAGCTTAAACATCAGTTTCATTCTCTTTGCTTGTTTATATGCCCTTAATGGGCTATCCACTTTGTAGTGGGTTGAACCTAACCTCTGCTGCACATTGAGGTTGAACAACTACAAAATATGTTCCCTTGTGTGTGTGTGTGTGTGTGTGTGTGTGTGTGTGTGTGTGTGTGTGTGTGTGTGTGTGTGTGTGTGTGTGTGTGTGTTGATATAGCCATAAAAGGACCATGGTCTTTGACTGAAGTGAATTCTATCCACAGTAGACAAGGAAAGGACTTACTTAATAGATGGACATTCTCTTTCAGTTTGCAGAATACCTAGCTTCTGCCTTGCTTGATTTGCAATTTAGGAAACCTGCAGGATGTTCCTGCTTATTAAGATTTTGTTATAGCAGTGTTTCTAAGCTTCCCTTTGATGCATCCGTATGGACTATAAATGATTTTCCTGAATCAAGAGATGATAATGCGGGCACTGAATATAATCCTTACTTTAACTACTTCAAAACAGCATCAGCTTCCACAGTCCAGTTTACTTTAAAGGGCTTATTAACCTGTGATTGTGTTGCAAAATTGGGTACAAACTTCTGATAATACCTTGATAATTCCAAGAACAACCTCATTTGCTTTTTAGTGGCTGTTAAAAGCCAGTTGTTCACCCATTCTACTATTTCTTTAACCTCGGTTATGTCTAGCACTCTTTTCTTGGCATCTTCATGCCTACCTTGCCTTTGGAAGCATTAACAATTAACTTGTTTGCTGAAGGTACTCAACGAAGCTTGCATCTTAGCCAGGTAGGAGTCCCAATTCTCAGACTGGATAATAACATCATCCAAGAAGGCATGTAACTTTAGAATACAGTGCATGAGTTATTAAAAGGTTGTAGGAGCATCATATAACAGAAAGGGAGGACAGTATACTAGAGTTATCCCTCATGTGCTAGAAAAGTGCTTTTTCGTTGCCTTCACTTATTTGAAAGATTTGCAAGTACTGCTTGGTAAGGTCCTCCCAAATCTTTCGGTGACTTCTTCTACTCTAGTCATTGGGTAACTACCACATTTTGTAATGCTGTTCATTACAAATCTAGATGGTTCCATGCAGTTTAGTGACTAATACTGCAGGGCTGTTCCACTCATTGTTTGACTCTTCAGTTACTCCCATCTGAAGCATCTCACATATGTCCTGTGCTGCCTTTTTTTGTGACTCTAGTAATCTGTAAGGTTTTAAGTTAATCTTTTCTCTGTGCCAGGTATAAGTATAGTGTTCAGCCATGTTTGTTCTTGCTGGCAGCTCTGGAAACACATTCCATTATTTCTTATTTCTGTGACTTAGCTACCTGAAATACCAGTATAGATAGCAGTTTTCTTCCTTCATTAGAGATACTAATCTATGCTGATGAATTAACTATAGAGATATGTACCTCCTTTAATGGTTTCAAAACATCAATATGATTTATCTCCACTGGTCTTGTCTTACTCGTCTGTATAACTGTAGTTTGCCACATTTAATATTTCTGTTATTTCAAATGGGATCTGCAATTTCACCAAAAATTGTTCTCTGGTACTGGGTCCAAAATTAACATCTGTTCTGCAGCTATAAATTCCCTGGTCCTTGTATTTCTTGTGTAGTGTCAGATATTTCCATGTATTCTTGTACTGTGGGCATTACAACTTTTAGCCTATCCTGTATAGTGTTAGATGACACTTGGGGTTTCTCTTCTTCCCACATTTCTCCAGCAATATCTAGCAGCACCAGGGGTGCCTACCATAAAATGCAAAAGAAGTGAATCTTCGTGATACTTGCAGCACTTCCATAATGGTGGAGAGGAGGTATAGCATTAACTAGTCCTAGTTTTTGTTATCTTCAGTCAATAAATTTGTTTGTCACAGAGTTTAATGTTCAGTTAAAGTGCACCACTAATTCATGTATTTGGGGTTGATACACTAAGATTTTAATTGCTTGAGCTTAAAGTACTAGTACATTTGGTACATTATTCTGGAAATAAATGGAGTGCCCTAGTCAATGAATATTTCAAACTGTAGGTAGTCACTTGAGACACATGAGTAACCAGTTACACAAAGCAGATTTCTCCTCACAAGCATAAACAGCTGCCAACATAGCCTTCCTGTTCTCATAAGAGGCATGAACTTTATCATTTGAGCTTGACAGATAAGATGCCTAATGACTAGTATTGAAGAAAAATACATTCTCCCTAAATCTGTCAAAAGCCTTCCCATCCTCGTCAGAAGGAGAGAGATTAGTGTTAACCAAATGTTTAGCAGCAATTGGAGTCAGTGCTGTATCTGATCTAGGAGGAGTTTATAACAACTTAAAACACTTAAGGCACTTTGTCTATCAGCTTTTGTGGGGGTAGCAGGCTGGCTGTTTTGGAAATTGCAGGATGTAACAAAAACTTCCTCCAAAGTAGACACAATAGGAGGAATAGCAGTAAGTTCTGGAAATTTCAGATGTAACAAGTCATAATACTTCGCAGAAGGACTGAGAAACATAATTATTTTCACTCTGAATAAATGATTCATTCAGGGAATTGTTTCTGAGAAAAATAATCATTTAAAAGTATTGTCTAAAGCAAAATTCTCCTCATAATCTGAATCAGTATTAATTGCTGAGATTAGGCCAGCCCATAAAATAGTCTCATTTGAAGTCAAAATAAAACTCGGAACCCCAGCTAACACTGGAATATTCAGGTACTGTTCTAAGGCTAACTTCCTACTTTTAAGTGATATCCTGGCAAAATTTCAAGCAAGCATAAACCCCGAGAACACTGCTGTCTATTAAGAACTGTTCACAGATACTCTGTACAAGCATGTTAATGCTGCACAGAGGCAGTTGTACCCACCAGGAAGAAGTACAGTACTAACTTAAAAAAAGCCACCCTGGTAGAATGACAACATCAGTAGGCTGTATAATAGAAGGAAGAAAACCATGGTAAAAATTAGAAGGTGCAACACCCAACAGGATAAAAGCACTCTCATCATACTAAACAAACAACTCAGAGGACAAATGAATTCTACCAATGCCAAATTTGAAGTAAATTTGGTCTTCCATGCCAAGGACAACCACAAGGCATTCTTTGCAACCTAAAAGCAATACAGAAATGTGTGCAGAGCTCACTGTTAATGGAGCCACCTATACTGAGCCAGAACATATAGCAAACCTACCAGCAAATAAATTCAGCTCCAACTTTACCCTTCTCTCCTCCTCAACCTTCCCTCAGGAAATACCTGCTATCATTAAGGAACAGATTATTAACACTCTCTTTAAGGCCAAGAACACTCCATCAATTGGATCAGACAGTATCCCAGGATGCCTTCTAAATGGCATGAAACATGACCTATCAGGCCCACTGGAATTGGTATTTAACTGTAGCCTCCAAACTGGGCTCATGCCTCATGAATGGAGAACAGCAACAGTCATCCCTCTGCACAAAGGTGGGCCATCTACAAACCCTTGAAACTATACCCATAAATCTTATTAGTCTCATTATTCAAAGCCATGGAAAGAATTATCATGGAAATGATCGATAATGACATAGGAAACCTCCAGACACTAGAACCAACCCAATTTGGTTCCATCAAGGGCAGGTCATGCGTACTCAAATTGGTGGACATCTTTGACAAGGTGACCAAAGAAATGCATGAGGGCAAAATGATTCACACTGCCTACCTTAACCTGGCCAAAACTTTTGACAGAATACCCCACTCAGGCATTGCTGACAAACTCAAGAGGATGGATACAAATCCTTATGTCACCCATTGGATAGCCAGCTGACTCACAGACAGGACCCAGAAAGTTAGAACTGGGGAGTCCACTTCTACAAAGAGGCCAGTCACAAGAGGATTCCCTCAGGGATTGGTTTCTGATATCAAGGCCAATGTCAATGGCCTCTGACTGACTAAATTTGCTGATGATTTCAAATTTGGAGCTGTCATTGAATCCCTACAGAGACAGATGGTCTTCAGGAAGGACTGATAAAGACAAGTAACTGGTGTCAGAGCCATGGACTGAAACTAAATGCCAAGAAATGCATAATAGTATCATTTTGGAAGTTATCAACTCCTGGTAGCTATCATATTTACAACACACCACTGACCCAGTAGTTAGGGACTTGGGGACACACATAGACAATAATTTACCCTTTGACCATCACATGTCTGCAGCAGTGAGGAAATCATTCTATGTCGTGCAACTTATAAACAAAGGTATGGAATCTAAGTCCAAGGAAGTCATTGTTCCACTGTATTTGGCATTCATCAGTCATATCACTGAGTACAATGTCCCCTTTGGCATATATCTAATCAGGCATATCCAACAACTGGAATGTCCACAGAGGTTCCTCACTAAATGAATGCAGGGCATAAGTAACAGGTCCTGTTCAAACCACCTCAAGGCTCTATCCCTGTATTTCATCTCATACAGGCTACTGAGGGGAGATTTATGCCTGGCTTACAAAGCACTGTCAGACTCCACTTTGATGGACCTCCTGCATATCCACAAAAAAAAAAAAAAAAAAAAAAAAAAAAACAGCACCAGAATTACCCATTCTAAGGATTTAAACTTTGCCTGAAATATAAATAGGATCTGCTGGGCAGACAGGTATATATTCCAGACACTACCCCTTCTTTAGAAAAGGCAACCCATCCATGTGAAGCAGAGTTTCTCTGTAACCCAATTCAAGTGTAACAATGACAATTGGATGGGAACAGTAAATTCATCCTTGATTTGGCACCTATGTCTGTAATGGACACAGGCAGCCTATAAATGGTTCCTCTCCCGAGCCCTTGCTTACACTTATCAAGGGTACGAGAACGTGTCAGAGATTTGGAATGCATGGCTAGACTTAAAAAGGACCTTGTGGTCATAAATTTAGTAAACATTTACAAATCTATGAATCAGTGTTTTCAGAATCATTTTGAGTTTCACATTCTCCAATATTTTCAGAAAAAAAGGAGAATTCCTTTTTCTTTTATCAAAAACATCCATACAGGAAAGGTCAAGAACCAGTAATAACCCTGAGCAAAGCCCAGTATAGGTTCACAAGTTCATAGTTGTTTACTAGGCTACCAACCACAAGGGTCTTTTTAAGCTTAGCCATGCATCCCATATATAGTCCCCATATATACCATACATGTATACACCCCATCCATATATTACTCCTGTCCAATGTAACTGAGACATGAGAAGACATTTGTTTAAGCTTTTGTTTCTTTTTGACAGGCATTTATGTAGAAACAGGCATGCTGCCATTGGGCCAGGAAAAGCCTCTATCATGCATTTTAATTTTCTTTTCTTCAAATACACTGTTTCAGTTATTGCAACAGTGTATCTTTTGAAGTCAGGCATCAATCATCTAAGTGATTTCCAACTTGCTCTTAGCTTATCTTTTCTCTACTTTTCATTTTCTGCTCCACACATGCACACATTCGCACACATCGTCTGAGTGTCCCCTCAGCATTTATCTTTTGGAAATATTGTTGCATGCCTTAACAGGTGTACAACTAACAGGAATGTAATAATTCCTGTAACTTCATTTCTTCCCCATAAAGCACATAAAGTCCATACTTTCCCTGTTCACTTATCCAACAAGCCAGATGTTCTGTCCTGCAATTTGTCTGTTTTTTAATCTCTTCCATTGCAGAAGACATGTACATCCCTAAATATTTTCACCACCCTCTGTCCATGGAATCCCACATTTCCCTTTCTTCCTTTTCACAATCTGAACACTGAAGTTTTTTTTAGGGTAATAAATTAATCTTGTTTCATCTTCAAGCCACTGATATACGTATAACACCCACGGTAATAGGTAACATACATTTTCTAAAAGCATCTTACAATTGTTGATAAATGTATTGATTCTACCATCCTCCCTTCTCCTCATCCCTCAGCTTGTAGGCTTATTTTCCCATTATAAGAAAAAAATATGTGAATTCCTTTATTTTGTACCTTTTATCAATTAACCCTATCAGGTACTTCCTCATTTGCTCTAATCCTTACTCCTAGGTCATTATATAATATTTTAACTGCTATCAGTCCTAGAAACTCCCCATCACCTGAGCTAATATTCAAAATATGAATGCCCCTATTAATGGAGTTAAATGCTTTCTAGTTGCCCATTAATTCTACTCCAGCCACGTCACTCTCTACTGCTTCTACCCAGTAAATGAAATGCAATAAAGGCCTCCAATGGTCTTTTGACAATCTGTTCTTCACAAACCTTAACCGAGATTCTCCACTCACCTTTAATGCTATTTCTACAGTGAACAGCTTAGCGTCCACATTGTAGTATGAATTTGGTCTATAATTAGTTATAATTAATCTGTACTTATTTCACAGATGCTGGTATACAACTGTCCAGCCCTGTGTTATTGAATAACTGAACCAATTCCTATCCAATCTGTAATACTTCTACTTTACTGAAATCTACTGTATATTCCATAGGGATTCCTGTCTTCTTGACTTTCTAATGTGTTATTGCAGTCCTTATATTTCTTATCCCTATTTATCTGTGCACCCACCATCTCCATCTCCTTGATTTAGATGAGGATCTCTTTACTTGTTAAACATATTCACCATTACCTGTCTCTTGTTACATAAGCCAGAGTAGGTGGCCCTCAAAACTCCTTTGTTTTTTTATTAGTAGTCATAATTTTCCTATCAACTGCATTCCAGTCAAGCTGTTCATACCTGCTTTTTCTGTTCGTTAACTTTACCGCTACATCTACCTTTTCCTCCATATAGTTCCTATCTTTTCAAGCTCAGCCTGACTGCATCTTTTTCTTCAATTCCCTCAAGTCCTCTTTACACACTCTAATTATGCACACCCAGTTGTCATCACTCTGTTAATCTCCATCAGCTGCTCTCTTTTCAATACCCTTCCTAATTCCTCAGTTTTAGTTATCGTTGCCTTGTTTGTTTCCCTCCATAGCCTGTTGCATCTGTCCTTTACATCCATCACATATCTTCTAGCTCCTTCACAATACTCTGCATTCAGTTCATTTGTTTAACCATCCCCATTTTCCAGAATTTCATCTCCAATCTTTTCAGATAATTGCCCCCTTATTTCTATATCATTACTATTAATGCATGATCTGACACATTCCTCTGTCTTGTGTTAATTTCCACCACCTCACATATTTGTTCCCATCCATTGCAATTCTAGCAAATCTAATACTGAATATAAACACCATTCTCTTTCTTCATACATAAAATGATCCCCACTTTTCCATACCCTCTTTAAAACATTTTTAGCATCCAAAAATAAATCTTACTTTCCCATATAAGCTGTCTTGTTCTCTAAAAACCACAACATAATGACATCTTGGTCAGATTATGCTTCTCACCTTTATAGTTTTTATGCATTTCTTCATCTCATTTGTAACATCTTCATTCAGATCATATGACGATACAACAATTCTCCTTTGTTCGTGCATCTCTCTACATACTACCCATGTTCCTTTCCCTTATTCTATACTCCCAACCCAAATCTATCACATTATCTCTCACAATATCTCCACCCTCCTTCATTGCATCATTATTACAGCCTATTAATGTTCACCTTCTTCTGCATCCTCCTCATTTTCAGCTGGTTAATCTCAACTCCTGTTCTATTGTCATGTCTGGAAGTGGCTCTCTCATTTTTGTTAAGCTACTTATGCCCCCCACAACATTCCATGTAATGATTTCCCATACGCTGTCCCTCCCTATACTAAATTAGTCCATTGCTTCTTTTGAGCTAGACCCAAGAGGATTTTGGACCTCTGTCATATGCATGGCAATACTTTCATCTAGTCATGAGAGGCCTGAGTTGCTGCTTGCCATCGACATATCTAAGAGCTCTATTTCAATATCTCTCCCCATGCCATCATTTTTATCTTATTTATAAGTAACTTTCACTATCATGTAACCTTCCTAGTTCCTACTATGTTTCTATGACCACTAGTGGCCTATATTTCTGTTGTCTTACTCATCTCACTCATTCTTCATATACCAGCCATGCCACACATAATGCATTTCCCCCCTCAATTCTCCCTTATTATATTCTGTTTGCTTATAGCATTCCCTGTTATATAGTTATTCATACTCTACTACATTACTACAAGTTTATAATTTATACATAACGACCCTGCTAACACTGTTATTGTCCCCTATGCATTCATTATTATCTATGCTATATTTCCATTTCCAAGTGTAGCAGCATAATCAACTCTTAGCAATCATTCTGTCAGACTAACCAAGTGAATATTCCCTTTCTAGAATATCAGTCTCAGCAAAGAAAAAATCCTTAGCCTAATAAAAAATAAAATAAAATAAAATAAACAGATAAATAAAAAGTAACACTTGCCTCAACTAAATATAAATCAAATCTGAAGGACTGCATTTTAGTCAAAATATACATTCACATAGTCCACGGGGGGAATTTAATAAAGTCTACACAGACTTTTTTTCCATGTAGGCATTGTGACACACTGCTTACATGAAAGTCAGCAGGTGTGCGATCCAGTAAACAGAGCTGAGCATCATGCATGAGCACGTCAATATGGAAGTATTCGTGGTATGCAAATTACCTCATCAGCATGTGAACTGCATGCAAATGAGGGAGGTAGAGCAATCCAGCAAGCAGATAGACAGTCCCGTGTCGGTGCCCATAGTGAACATGGAAAAATTCCATGTACAGGATGTAAAACAGACAACAGGGGCTGTAAAGATGCAGTTAGATTAGCAGAAATAGCATAGCAGACACAGATATGTGCAAAACTATCCACCATGTGTACAAAACTGTATGGAAAATAATTAAAAAAAAATAGGGACTGACACCTTACTGCAACTCGCATACATATAGTAAAAAGGATGCCAGCCAGCCCATACAACTTGTACATAACCATTTATTGGCTGCGTACTGCATGCATTAGACAGAGTCAACCGCGAAGTACAGGTCTTTCAACAGTTGCATTCACAAGGTAAGTCACTCACCTATACACCACTTGTTAGGGGTACTAGAATATAGTAGCATATGTATGGAACTGCCACATGTATGCAAGGTAATATAGTGGGCTACTGGGCTACTTGGAGAGATCTAACAGGCACTTGGGACAACAGGTACTCTCTCCAATAGTATGTGCCCCATAATATTCACTAGGCCACATGGCTGGAAAATCCACTACATTATTCAAGGGAGATGTCAAACAGTAGGGTCAACAGGCAGTTGCACAACTGTCTATGCCAGCAAAGCATGGGCTGGTCACCCCCCACCCCCAACACATCAGTGTTCCCATACAATTGCTGTAACAGTAAGTCTACAATGGTATATCAGCAGATCAGCCAATTCCAGGGCTGTGGCATACAATCAGGCCACACGTTGTATGTCTCACGTAATGCAGGGATGACAATGTATGTCTATATGGTGTTGATTGTGTGAGGAATGACACCTCTCTGTCTGGTGGCTGGTGTGGCTCACTGGGCTAGGGAAGATAGCATGGGTGATGGTGTTCATGGTTTGAATCTAGTAGTATCCACATCTTTTGCTTGTGAAGTACTTGTATTGTGGTATTCCCACAGAATGTCATACCCCTCAATCTGTTACTGCAAGGAAGCTGGGCAAAGTCAGAGACAGTGGGAGGGACAAAGGGCCAAAACTACAGACAGACATTACACATGTTCTGATTAACCTAGAAGATGACTAGTATAACAGCAGGTTGCAACAGAACAGAATAGCTGCATGATGTAAAGGCTATCAATTAAATGTGTCAGTACTTAGTACAATTCAGTGACTGCATTATACAATTTTCCCAGAACACCACAAATGTATGAGAAACAGTCCAGACATATCAGATGAAATGGTGGGCATTCTGTAAAAACATTTACAGTGACAGGTATGCAAATGTCACCATGTGTGTGGTGTTAGACTATGTACCCCAGTAACATATTAAGTACAGCACACAGCCATGAAAACTTTCAGGGAAGTGCTGTACTGTGGAGACAGGTGCAGGAGCCAATGTCTGCAGCACACAAAATCCTGGACTGCAGTACAGGTAGTTCTGGCCTGGAGTCAGCTTGTATGTACTGACATTCCCACTGGGCATGCTCCTATACTTGAGTGCAAGTCTGCTGCCTATTCATCAGAAAGACCTGCTATGTGGAAATACATCTGTACATACATACATATCTGGCTGCCCCTATCCCTCTCTCACATGATTACTGTATCTATCAGTATGTACCCCAAACACGTATGATACCGATATATATATATATATATATATATATATATATATATATATATATATAAATAAATAAATATATATATATATATATATATATATATATATATATATATATATCACACCTCTCAACTGCACAGAAGTTCTCAGAATATCCAGATTTTTGCCTTACTTTTGGTATGTTTCTTATAAAATTTGTGGTATTCTGGCAAATCACTGAAGACTGAAGTCACTACATAATACTAAATTTCATTTTATATTTGTTAACCAGGAAAATCCAACTAGGAACAAGCCAATTTTCAGCAGAGGCCCAAGGAGAAACACTTCAGATGCACGTCTTTGTAATGTGGGAGGAAACCAGAGCACCCAGAGAAAACCCACATGAATGCAGGGAGGAAATGCAGACTCGACACAGAAGGCACCCCAGCTGAGAAGTGAACACAAAAACCTCTTGCTGTGAGCCAACAATGCTACAGCTGCACCACTGCACCATCCATAAATAATACATAATGACAGACATTTGAGTTTCAGACTTTATAGCCTTCAGAAAATACACATTAATGCAAAACCTGTTACTACTGCAACTTTCTAAGTCAATAGGAGAAATATTTAAATGTTGTCCCTATTTTTGGGCCTTTGTCCTCCCATTCCTTCTTGTTTTATCCAGATTTCTTGCACTGAGAGGTTGGAAGGTATAAGATATATATAATCAACAAAGTAAAATCACCATATCCAAAGATAAATGGATTATACAATGACCAAAAAATGTAAAAAGTTTTATTTAAAAATGGTAAGTGCTTTCGCAAGAAAACCTCGCTTCCTCAGACCTTTACTAAAATACTAGGCTGTGCCAAACAGTTGACAGCATGTGTGTGAGTCAGAAAGGGGTGCAGGTTAGATTGGCCATGGAGTGGTGCCATGTGTGTCTGTTGATGACCTGCATGTGACAGTGGTGTTTGAGTGTCTGCGTGTACACAGTCAAGCTCAGTGCTAGTCATACATGTATGTACAAGTATGTTGGACAGCTGTAGACCGTACATGGCAGAGTGGACAGTTCACCATCTCTGGCCTCAAACATGGGACTTGACTCTGCCAGGAGTGGCACTAGCACCATCATGCCCAAGGTCAGATGTATTGCTAGTAGCTGATAGTCACTGCAGTCTGCTAGGGCCATGTCCCTCAGAGGATCATCCTGGACCACATGCCCATGACCTGCTGCATCCTGGTATGGACAGCACACTTCCCTCTGTAACACTAGAGGTACTGCCACTATGGGAAAGTGACTGTGCATGGACATGTGGACTCTCAGCAGATGGTGTTGCTGACCTGCATCCATATGTCTGACGACCAACTCCAACAAGATGTTTCAGCACAGACAATGTGTGGTCAAAGACAGACACTGTCTCAGCCCACTGTCTGTCCACTACATCAGTGAACCAATCCAGGGTGTCCCCAATGTGGTGGAGGTAGTCATAGATGTCAGACTGTGCTGCATCCATAACCCTAAACATCCATCTCGTGTTGTGTTCAAAATGTGCCTGTGCCTCCATGACAGCCCAAAACATGCGGCAAGTGACCCGTGATGTGACACCTACAACAGGAGTTGGATGGACAGCAGTCCTCCTATGAGCACCCCTTTCAATCCACCTGTATGGGACCTTGCCAGCTCCCTGGCTATGGCCAGTGTCTACACTCACTGACACCATAGTTGTCACACTGTCCTGTTCAATGTAGCCACCTTCTGACTGTCCAATATCTGTGGCTTATGGGGACTGGGTATGTGTGGGCATATTGATTGTGTGAGGTAGCAATGGGGGTAAAAGAGGGATATCCACTTCTGGGACAGATTCAGCACCTGATAACCCCACCTGTGCCTCACTATGGCCACCATCATCATCAGAGTCATGAGACACTGACATCAGGGTCTGAAGGGGACAGACCCCAACTCCCCCCAGTCACCTGTGAGAAGCAAGACAAAAGCAGTACATTACTACCTGCACTACTATGCATAGTAATCCACACAGACTCATACAGATGAGGATCCACAACCACATTACCAGTCCCACATCTCCTCATCTCTGCTCCCGTTCACAACAGACAAACTCACAACATCCACAGACAAGTCAGGCCCTTTATAACATGCACTTCAGCTACATCCAGTTAATGTTGCCAGTACAATACACTACACCTGTGAGGTATGCAATATGACAGTATATGTGATAGAACTATACATAAAACCTACTACACCTATCACATATACTGCCATATTGCATACCTTACAGGTTTGCAATATGACAGTATATGTGATAGAACGATACATAAAACCTAGTACACCTATCTTGAGAATGATATGCCAGTAGTAATATCACTGCCACAGGTATGTACTATCTCCCTCTTGTGTTTGAACAGGCATCATGGAGTAATTGCCACATGTATACCAGGCTGCTTAGTCACTCATAACTATAAGTGCAAACGTGATAATGTTTGTACAAGTACACACCTGTAATTACCCAGTCTATGCACTGTAGTTAACTGTTCCAGAATGGAACATACAAATATTTCTACTCTGGATAAGCACAACAGTTGTACATAGGGCAATATGGCAGCCTTTAACTTTCATAGGGTATATATGATCTGTACAACAATATCACACTTACCAGGTATAGGACCATGGACTTAGGCTTACAACTGATGGACCTATGAAAAGGTGAGGGAGAGGTGTTGTCAGCACCACCAAATGTTGCAACACTACAAGGTAATATGTGCATATATCCACATGTACAGTAGCCATTAGGCTATATTGCCAACATTCTGAGTATGTGTGCACAACTGAGTATAAACCCCAACCCCTCCATGCAGATAGACCTGAAACCAATGTACTGATATGTACAGCCTGCCACAATGACTGATACAGTATTACACTGGTAAACAAAGTAAGCTTAGCTGCATGCTCCTCTGCTGTGGACACTGTGGCACCCACCTCCATGATGTATGGCATGATGGATGCTTGACAGCTATCAGGTGTTCCTTGGTTCACCAGGAATTTTTCTGTGGCCAAGAGTGGCTCTTCCATTGCAAGCCCTCCACTGGTGGGGGCACAATCACTGGCAATAGCAGCTGCCCTTTGTTGTGCAGCATTCATCATATCTGTGTATCACCACAAATGAAAGCAAATAAATAAAATACGACCAGCCACAGATTCCACAGCAAATTTATTGCACAATAAAGCACAAGAATATCTCTCTCTGATGTCTTGGCTAAAAAAGCCTTCAAGGAGTAAAAAAGCATCAAAAAAGAACTTGCCTAAATACTAAAAAACATAACAATAAAACAATTAAACAATTAAATTAGCAATCTCCAATTTATCTCTTCATTCAACCCATATGGGTACAAAGTATCAAACTTAAGAATATATACTGCTTCCTTAGTCAGAAGAAATTTTTTAAGGTTACATATATCATATAATGACACATTTATTTTTTTCTAAAATAGTGCCTTGTAACCCTTCTTTATTTATTTTGTTACAACTTTTGGATGTTTCAGCACTATGGTTATAGAGCAGGTAAAATACCGTTGGAAATATTTGTGTTTCTTAAAAAATGTTTCTTCCTGGTTGAATGCCACTCTTGGTGTTTCATATAGAAGGGGGAGAAATATTAATAATTTTTTAGTGAAGGGCAGATTTTGTATGCCATCTGTTAATGTACCACATAGTTTACATCTTACAGGGACTACCTGTTGTAATAAGTGCAAAGCTTGTAAATTTATAGTTAAGAGTTTTCCAAATATTAATAATATTCCATTTCAAACTTGGAATCATTTTTCCTGTGACACTTAAGGTGTTGTGTATGCTCTTAAATGCCCCTGCAATTTATTTTATATTGTGGAAACAAAGAGGGCATTTAAAGTGAGATTACTGGAGCATGCAAGGAATATTCATAATCAGAAATTAGAAAGTTATTTAATTAAGCCTCCGGGGAGGCCTATAGTTTCAGGTTGTGAGTATTTTACCCACAAATTGGGTTAATTTTTACATAGTTATTTAGCATCTGCAGTCTACATCTTGCCATCTTATATTCGTGATGTATTTGACTTTTTGGCTAAAATAAATGATGTTAAGTGGAATGATAATATGTACTTTTTCACCATTGATGTTAAAAGCCTCTATACAAATATTAGCCATAATTTTGGCTTGGAAGCCTTAAGATTTTTGGGGGGTAATTCACCAGTAACAGAATATATAGTAGAATTGGTATATTTTTGCCTTTCTCACATTTTTTTTTAATTTAATAACAATCTTTATAGGCAGAAACAAGGCACAGCAATGGGGGCTGCTTTTGCCCCCATGTATGCCAATTTGTGTATGGGCCTTTTTGAGAGTGAATATATCTATAGAAATACATTTTTTTTGTGATCATGTCATTAGATATTTTAGATATATCTATGATTTAATTTTTATAGCTGAAGGTGGTTTAGAACTGGTATTCCAATTTGTTGAAATGTTACATAATAATAGGTTTGGTTTGCAATTTGATGGTCTTAAGTTAGGTACGTGTATTCCCTTTTTGGATGTGGTTATTAGTATCAAACATGGTACTGAGTTATCCACTTTGGTACATAGAAAATTTGATCATGGTACACATATGTACACGGTGATAGTTGTCATCCTTCTCATACTATTGAAGCACTCCCCTATGATGAGATGCTTAGGATTTCCAGACTGTGTAATAATATTTGTGATTTTAAATGTGAATTAGGAATAACTGTAGATATGTTTCATAATAGAGGCTATAGTAAAAGTTTACTTGAAAAGAGTTGGAATAAATTGTGTAATATTTCAACTATAGGACATCATATTAATTACAGACATTATTTGGCCCCTTTTAGATCTAGTGATAGAAAAGATAAGGACTTTATTTATTTTGTTACAACTTTTGGATGTTTTGGCACTATGGTTACAGAGCAGGTAAAATACCATTGAAAATATTTGTGTTGCTTAAAAAATGTTTAATTAATGTGAATTACAGTACATCGTTTGACATTACAGGAGTGTACACCCTTACTTATTGTCACTATGTATTACATGCCATTCACTAGCTTTCCTACAACTGCCGACTGTTGTAGGAGGGATTGACAGGGACAGAGCTGAGATGTGATTGAAATCAGGGACAGTTGAGAGGCATGCCAGTAGGTATAGGACAACAGAGTATCAATGACATGTCATTACCATAGACCTAAGACAGGCTTACTGCTGTAATCCTTATTCCCCATACCTACATCTTCCCATATGCATCCTGTTATATGGAGAAATGTATTACATATCTGGTGGAGTGCAGAACTGTTTTGGTGCATCTTGCTTCTGGAAATCTTTTGGAAATATGCTGTCTGTGTGAGTTAAGTCTCATGCAGACCTGTTCCCCATAACCAGTTGCTTGCCTTTTTAAGGCACTGCTCATTAGCAGGTAATTGCTTCTACACAAATCTGTGGCTCAGAATAGCTAATTGCAGCCAAAACAACTGAATTGCACTATCATTAGACAATGAAATACCACCACAGCGGAATATATAAGGCCTTCATGTAGGCCTTGGTCCCTTTCTTGGTTTTTCAGATGGACATTACTGAGGTGCGGAGACTACAGAGGGTAGGTACAAAAACTGTCCATTGTAGAGATTTATGAAGTATGTCCACAGTTGTGCCTCATATGTGTGATCAGTGTCCAATGACATTGTGGTCATCTGACAGTTCACTGGCAAACATTGTGGGTTAAGGTCAGTAAGGAAAGAAACATATTTGTCACACTTCATATCCATCAGAATATGCATGCTAATGCAATAGCTGTTATTCTATCAACTTACTATCTTTGTAGGAGCAAACTGTTAAACATGTCCTTATCTCTGAGCCTTTGCCCCCCCCCATTAAGTATGGCTGTGCCTGGATTCCTTGTTCTGGGGGGGTTGGGAGGTATGGCAGCTACCTTTACTTACAGATGTGTATGACTGGAACACATGGGAGGTGTGTTAACACTTTGAAAGTGTACGTGTAACTGTGTCAGCTGTGTCAACCCTGTCATTATGGCAAAGCCAAGGTAAAGGTACCCTTTACAGTCCAGTTAAGGCATGTGATTAAGGGGATTCCATATACTTGGTCGAATTACACTTAGTCAAAAATGATTCCAGGCAGTTCACTTGACTGAAAGCTCACTTGGTCGAAGTTCATTTGGTCGAAAATGGAATATAGCCCCTGCCCCACTGCAGTGCAACCCTGGAGTGAGAATATTAAATAAGGGGGGTGTGGGGGGCACAGCCCCTCACATTGGGGGACTGTGGGGGGTGCAGCCCTCCCCCACATTATGCCAATAGTTTTTACTAAATATATATATATATATCAATGCATTTCTAATAGATATACCTTCTTATAACAGCGAATACATTAAAATTATGTGGGGTAATAACAGCATGGCAAAACATTGGAAATAATCCAATCCCATATCAATGCATATTATGTGAAACACAACAAAAATAACAGAACGGTCAATATAACAGCATGCCAGTAACAGTTATAGCATAAGGCCAACAAAATAGTAATTTAAAAATATATGTTAATATGCCACCATTATAATACATAACAATAATAAAACACGTTCCCAAAAACAGTTAATGTAACAACATATGTTAATAGTAAACCACAACCAATGAATAACAATAATAAATAAATGAAGATAAGGGGTGGGGTGAGAGAGAGAGAAGAAGAGTTGATTAGTAACATTGCAGCTTATTTCCTTAACAACAGTACTACTATCTACTCTATGGGTCTGTATGTTCTTTATGTGTACAGCGAGTACAAGTCTCCTATAGCTGATGCAGCATGTACATACCTCTCATGCGACTTGCATGGGATGCTATGGGCCAAGCAGTGACAATTGCGAGTACACACCTACACTGAACACTTGCACATCACGTGGACTTATAGACATACCAAGGTGTTCTGTGGGATGATAAGGTGATACTTTTCAATCTAGGTACTCATTTTCATGGTATTCTTGCAGCAGGTGGATTATGCACTATTAATTACATAACATGAAATTGTGATACTTGAGAGACATGTATGTGCACAGTACAGGCACTAAACCGCAGTTATGCCTTGGTTGGTAGGCATGAGAATAGAACCCACTAGCAGTGACTGCATGGGACATCTGCATGGAATGTATTAATCAACTGCAGCAACTTTTAACAGACACTCCAGGCATACAGCCATGCCAGGATTACATATTACTTCTGACAGCACATTGCTGATTTTTCACATTCCTGCTAATGATTTTAATACTCTTTGAAATCTAAACACACAGTTATCTATTCATAATATGGGCTACCTCACCCATTTACCATTAGTTCCTGTGACAAAAGAATTTGTGAGCATTACATGACTGCTACTATAATATTTAGCGATACATACCACTGGATTCAAACCCTGGTCAGTGTGTGGCAAAATGCACTACATACAAACTGAGCTACTGAGTCAGTACTGATTACTGACTGTCTGATATTTACCTAGAGCTTACCGGGAAGCAAAATATGACCTGGTAGTACTACTGCAGTGTTATACTAGACTGCAGTGACAGTAGGATGCACATGCATGAAATAGAAGCATAACGCAGATAGTAGGTATGCTATATATCACTATAAACAATGCTGGTGTACACAATTTATTGTTAGTGGGTTGAAATATCTGTGAATTCAACAAACAATATCAGCTCATGGAGTGGGGTACCTCACCCATATACCTTGATTACCTGATGTCTGTGTATGACAGGGCATTATGTGAACAATATTGGCCATGAGACAGCCTTGAACAGTACTATATGAGTTAAACAATACAACTGGCAGCCATTAGATTTGCATTCTACAGCTATTACAGTGTTATACTTAACTGCAGCACCTTACCTTACAGCCTGAATGCATACAGCTCTACTGCAATAGTTACAACCAGACAATCCTGCTGTACACCACCTTGGTGTTACTGGAATTTTTTCATAGGATTACCACCTGTCCCTCTTTGTGAGGGACAGAGGGACAGTCCCTCTTTGAGCAGTTATACCCTGCAAAAAACAAAACAAAAAAAAAACTACAAAATGGCAAATGCCCTAAGATTTTAGGGCAAAAAGTATTTCCCGTTTTCTTTAATAGTTGCATAAAACAGTTACTTTTTTATCTGAAACACCTAAATGTTATATGAAACAGCATAAGCAACTCAAATGCTATAAGAATGAGGTTTAATTTGTGCAAAAAAGTGAAGTTATGTACTTTGCACTGTTCATGGGTATGTTTTGTCCTTCATAATGTCATGCTTCTACAAAAAATGTCCCACTTTGGTCATTTGAAAATGTGGCAACCCTATTGTTTCATGTTTTTATTGCACAACAGTTGGCATTATTAATTTCTTGCAATGAAACTCTAATTCCACATAGGTTCATAGGTTCGTACTAGGCTATCTGCCCTAGGGCATTTATAAGCCTAGCCAGAGTGTATGTGGCTTACACCACCCCTTAGGATGAGAATACTACGCCCTTTTAGGGTTTAGTTTACTATGCCTCTGTCTAGTAGTGACACAGAGATGACCCCCGGGATAAACCTACGATCTCCCATCCACTCGTTGAGATTTCTCTTGAATAGAGTCAGTGAGGGGCTCTGCCTAACATGGACTGGGATTCTGTTCCTGAGTGTAGGGAGCCTCTGGGTTATGAATCTGTCCCTCCAGCACGTTCTATTTATTTCTGTGTTGAGGTTTAAGTCACTTGTTCTCGTGGCTCTGATGGATTTGGATTTTCTGAGGTGGAGCATGTCCATTAATTCAGGATTGGACATGGCCTTGTATGTCAGGCACAGATCACCTCTGAGTAGGCGGTATGCGACTGAATAGAGCTGGAGTTTTTCAGTCGGGCAGCATATGACATATGTTTAAGACCCTTTATCCTCTTGGTGAGGAACTTTTGGGGTCTTTCCAACTGCTGCAGGTGTCGGGTGAGATACATCCCAAATGGGGCATTGTACTCAATCATTGGCCTGATAAGAGAAGAGTACAGGGGCACAATGACCTCTCTTGATCTAGATGTGAAACCCTTCATGATAAGGTGGGCAATATAGAAGGTCTTCCTAACCACTTTGGCAATGTGAGTGTCAAATGAGAGGTTACTGTCAACATGGGTCCCTAGGTCCCTGATTACCTCTTCCGTACTTAATGGATTACCGCCTATGTGGTAATTTTTTGGTACCTTGTTTTTCCCAAAGGGTATGACTATACATTTTTTGGCATTCAGCTTAAGGCCATGGCTCTGGCACCAATTATCCGTTTCTATGAGGCCTCTCTGAAGGATGTTTGTGTCCGCTGGAGTATCAATTATGGCGCCCAGTTTGCAGTCATCTGCGAACTTTGTCAGCCACAATCCTCCTATGTTTGCCTGTACCTCGGAAAAATAAATGCTGAACAAGAGGGGTCCCAGGACTGAGCCCTGTGGGACACCACTTGTGACTGGCTTAGAGTCTGACATAGCTCCAGCAACTCTGACCCTGTGGGTTCTGTCTTTGAGCCAGTTTGCAACCCATCTTGTGACATATGGGTTTACATTTAAGCTGGTGAGTTTGTCTATGATGCCCGAGTGGGGTATTGTGTCAAAGGCTTTTGCAAGGTCAAGGTAGGCTGTGTGAACTGCCTTACCCTCATCAATGGCCTTAGTGACTGTTTCAAAAAAGTCGACTAAGTTCAAAAGGCAGGATCTGCCCTTGACAAAGCCAAATTGGGTAGGATCCAATGTCTGTAGGTCCCCAATGTCTTTGTTTATGATTTCCATAATGATCCTCTCCATAGCTTTGCAGACCAGGCTCGTCAAGCTTATGGGGCGGTAATTTCCAGGGTCCGTAGAAGCACCGCCTTTGTGAAGTGGGACCACTGTAGCCGTACGCCACTCTTTGGGTATGTATCCTGTGGTAAGGCTAAGATTAAACAGCAGCCTTATGTGTGGGTTTAGTTCCTCTTGGAGTTCATGTAGCACACAGCCCGGGACACCATCCAGTCCCATTGATGCTGTGTTTTTAGCTTTAGAGAGGGCGGCTCTCACCTGGGCATCTGATATGTTAGGGAGGCTACACTCTGCTGGGATAGTTATTTCTCCTTTTGGGGGGGGGGAGGAGAAATTTGCACTGAACCTGTCTGCCAGAATGTTGGCAATGTCAGTGGGTTCAGTGTATTTTGTGTCATTTTGGACTAATTCTGAGCATATCTGGGAGTTTCCACCCAGGTTTCTAACATAGCTAAAGAAGGCCTTGTGATTGTCTTTTGTGTCTTTTGCGATTTTTCTCTCAAAGTTGGCCTTGGATGATTTTATGAGTGATTGAAGTTTTTTGCTAGTACTGATCAGAGATGCCTTCCCTTTTAGGGATTTTGCTCTGTCATGTAGTAGCTTCCTCCTCCTGTTGAAAAGTTTGTTTATGGCTGGGGTCCACCAGACCGGGCGCCTGCCTTTGGGGGAATGGGTCTTGGTTTTATTTGGGATTGCATGATCCATGCATTCTTGAAGGTGCCCTCAGAAAGCATTTGCAAAGGATTCAGCAGTGTGGGTTGTGGTTTCCACTGGCCCAGGGGCCTTGAAAGATACCACTTCAGTCTTAAGAAGTGTGAAGTTTGCTTTTGAGAAGTTCTTCACTGTGGTCTTTTGTGCAGGGGGTGGGGGCGGGATGTGGATTTCCAGTGAGATTAATTTATGGTCTGATCTTACCAAAGAGGGATGTACTTCCGGTGTGGAGCATTTTGTCCCCATGTTTGTGATGATCAGGTCTAGTATATTGTCTCCTCTTGTGGGAATGGTGACTAGTTGTTCCATTGCATTTGAGTTTATGAATTCTAGGAACCTTTGGGCTAGGGTGTTGGGGCTTGAGTAACATTCCCAGTCTATGTTTGGGTAGTTGAAGTCTCCCAAAATGATGGTATTTGGAGAGACATTCATACTCTCCAGTATCTTCAGGAAGGCTGTGTGGGGTTCCTGAGTTTGAGAGGGTGGTCTGTAGCATTCTACAAACTGTAAGGCAGTTTTGCCTATGGTTAGTTGCACCTGGATAGTCTCCAATGCTTCGTGCGTTGCCACTAACCTGGAGGTGTGGGTATCTTTGATGAAAATGGATACTCCCCCTCCTTTTGTGGTTCGGTCCAAGTTTTGGGGCCGGAAAGCATGATATGAGGTAAAACCTGACAGTGCTGGGGTGCTCTCAGGAGCCTTATACCAGGTTTCAGTCACTGCACAGACATCGATGTTCTCCATACTGAGGAGGGCTTCGAGGGCGTGCATCTTGAGGTTTAGACTTCTGGCATTGAGCAGCATTACCCTTAGTTTTTTTCCACTTATGTTTTCTAGGGAGGTAGGTTTGTCATTTGAGCCTTGCCTAAAAAAGGCACTATGGGGGTGGCAAGAGCCTTGGCCAATATCTGGAATCCCAGGGGTGACAGGTGCAAACCATCCCTTGCGAAGCAGCGTGGCTTGTCAAGCATTGCATTACAGACGTTCCTGTATATACTTTAATGCAGTTACTGATATTGCTTCATGTTTTATTGCACTGTGAAGTTACTGGTATTGTTTCATGTTTTATTGCACTACAGTTGGCATTACTCACTGCTTGCAATACAGCTGTAATTCCACATTTATTCCACTACAGACTTTACTGTATATACTTTCATGCAGTTACTGGTATTGTTTCATGTTTTTATTGCACTACAGTTGCCATTATTCACTTCTTGCAATACAGCTCTAATTCCACATTTATTGCACTACAGACTTTATTCTATGTACTTTAATGTAGTTAATGCTTTAGCCTTTCTTGCTTATTTCACTATGGTTAGCATAATACATCCATACTCATCACACTCATGGCACAACTTGGCCAAGTGCTCGGCTTGTGCCTTGACATTGTGAGCCCTTTCTGCTGCAGCTGTTGGGAGAGAAGCACACCATTATGCATGCCAGTTTTGCAGACATTCAGATCAGATATTGGTAAAACAGAGGTAAAATTACTTACACACTTGTGGGGCATTCCCTGCCAAAGCTTTTTGGACCCAGGTGTCCAAGAGTTCCCCTTTCATCATTTCAGGTTGTTATGGTAGTGACAACACTGCTCACCTGTGCAAGGGATACCATTAACACTGGTGAGTTCTCTAGCCAACCAGTCCCAGGCCTCTGCCTTACACTCCAAACATTGGAAACCTCCCTGCAGCAGCGAGTCATCATGGTTTTTAACTAGGAGTCTAGACATGATGCTGGACTCCAGAATGCCCCAACGCTGTGCCTGAAAGCTCCCACCATCACCAACACCAGCCATAGCACCCATCAGAGGAAGAACTCCAATGGATTCTGCTGTATTCTGCCTGTTGGACTTAATATAGGCTATTTTCCTGCCCTTACATGTCACTGGGAACATTCAAAAAAGCCTTGCATTGCTTAGCACTGTGCAAACCAGTGCAGCTAAGCTGAGAAAGGCATAAACATTGGTAGCCGTTATGCTGTTTATGGGGTGCTTAGCAGGTCTTAGCAGGTCTCAGCAGAGCTTAGCAGAGCACAATGGGGACATATTTTAAATTAGTCTGCAAAACTTGTATATCAAAATGAAATACTTATTTTCCCTTCCACATATTCAAATGCTGGATCTACTGCACTTGAAGCCATCACTCTACCCATTTAGATACATGGATATTAAGAAATCCGGTATACTTTCACATATACTATTGAGCTGCTTACAAGCAGTGCTCAGCTCCGTGCTGCACCATGAAAACATGCTTAGATACAATTAAATATGACATTCAAATAAATAATTAATTATATCCGGTTTCTATTTTTAGATGTCTGGAAGGTGTCTGCTGTCTTATCTGTGAGCTCTGCTTAGCATTGCTGTGCTCTGTGCTGTATCACAGAAACATGCATTTAAAAACAAATAAAATTAAAACACTTGGACAGTGCAGGGAGTCTCTTAGTCCTCTGCGAACATGGTTATCACTACACCACTCCCTGCACTGACCCAATAACCATGTTCCTTGGCTCTCCCTAGGCAACATGCCATCATTAATATGCATGGTGCACTGCTAAGGGAGAACTGTGTACATGGACAAAGTAACATTCTATGTAGGCTCTACATGGTGCCTACATGGATTTTATTAAATCCTGGGGCATGTCTTTTAACCTGAAAATCACGATGTAGTTTTCATTCTGGAAATAAAACTTTTTTGATTACTACATCCCTTCACGTAGCCCCCATATTTTCCCACTGAAAAGAAAACAGGTCTAAGCACTTCTGTTCTCACAATAAATGTGCTATATGTTTGTTATACATCTAATTACAATAAAAGTGCTATATGATTGTTATACATCTAATTACAATAAAAGTGCTATATGTTTGTTATACATCTAATTACAATAAAAGTGCTATATATTTGTTATACATCTAATTACAATAAAAATGCTATATGTTTGTTATACACCTAATTACAATAAAAGTGCTATATGTTTGTTATACATCTAATTACAATAAAAGTGCTGTATGTTTGTTATACACCTAATTTGGACTGAAGCTACTAAATGTGCTTTGCATGTAGCATGGAAAATAATAACAATGAGGAAGTACTGCTGTGTAAGTTAACTTACCATAAAAGTACATGTTCAAACAGATCACTGTTGCAGTAGAATATAACTATATGGGAAGTATCCCGACAAAGATATCAGATATCCGGCCACTCTACTATAGCTTTGGGAACCTTCCTCATGCAGCATATGTCTGTTCAAGTAGGAAAGCTTGGTGGTATAGGAATAACATACCGATGCCAAAAACTAGAACTTTCTTGTCTAAAGGAAGGGAGGCTGAAGGCTAATGCTGTAAAAAAAGTTCATCAAATAATAAAATGTCATGTTGGAAAAAGGAACCAAAGTAAAAGAGTCCCCCACCTAACTACATGAAGACATAATGAGAATAATATAATTGAATAACATGAGACAGACACCTAGAAATGGCTTGCTTATGAACAGACTATCCTTAAATCTTGACCTCACAGGAAATAAAGAGTTGATTCAGAATTGTGAAATGTTTTGTCTTATCTGGGTAGTATATGAGTTGCCTGTGGACCTCCAAGTTATGAAGAATTAGGGAGGTAAACAGATTGATTCAAACTCTTCTCGGACACAGCTTTTGGTATGAAAGTAGGGTGGGTTCTAAGACTCACCCTGCACCTACAAAAGGCTGAGAAGACGTATGGGCCTGCAACTCAGATAGTCTCTAGCAGTAGTCAGAACAATATGTAACACTGTCTTCCAAGTAAGAAACTTCAGAGGAGAACTGGCTGCAAGTTCAAAAGGAGATAAAGTCAGTTTCTTCAACACAATATTAAAATCCCAGGATGGAGTTACCTATTTTCTAGGTGGTTTAATGTGTAAAATCCTTTCAAGAACTGATTGACTTGGAGTAAAGAAGAAAGGGAGATTAAGTGGCAGACAGGTAGAGATGTCTGCAACATGCATTTTGATGGAAGTGTAAGAATGGCCTGATCTGAATAATTCTCACAGGAACTGGAGAACCAGTGGATCACCCATGTGGGATGAATTCTAGACTATAATTCTGCACCAAGTAGAATACATTTTCTATTTGGCAAAATCTGGTTTCCTAGTAGCAGGTCTACTAGCCTCTGTTAACAACTGTTGTGCTTCCTCTGAAAAGACAAGCCTAAATGAGGTTAAATACATATCACCCATACAGTCAGATGGCAGCTGAGAATCATGGGATAGATGGCAAATCCCTTGTCCTGTGTGAGTAGGTCTGCTCAAATAGGAAGATTTTGGTAATGCTCCCCATCAGGTACATGAGAAGGGAGAACTAATGTTATCTGGGCCAAAAAGGGGTTATGAGAAGTGTTTTTAGAGTACTACTTTTTCTTTAGTAAGACTGGTGTAACCAAATGAAAGAGAGAAAAGGCATAGAAGAACACTCCTGTCCAATGAAAAAGCCACAGAACTACTGCAACTATCTGTCATGAATTAAATCAAACATATGTATAGGTACACATGTTCATAGGAGATTACGAAGCTAATGGCTTAAGAGCCCTTACAAGCCTAGCCAATATAATTAAATTTTACCTGATATACGGCACCTAGGGGCAAGAGGATGGCTTGTATTTGTGCCTGGGCATTGAACATCTTACAGATTGCCCCTGTCCATAAAGTCAGCAGTGATTCCTCATCCATTAATCCAAACTGTGTTTGAAGAGAGCCAGGGAAGGGCTCGGCTTAATGTGAATGTGAAGCCTTTTCCAAAGAAGGGGCAATCTCTGAGACACATTTATGTCTCTCTCTAGTATGTTTTGTTTGAGTCTCTTAACTTTATATCCCTAGATCAGGTGACCCTCATGCTGTTTGATTTGTGGATGTGTATCAGCTCCATCAGGGCTGGATTTGTGAGTGCCTTGTAAGTCAGGCATGGGTCAAATACCTGTCAACCTCTGAGAACAAGAAGTCTGGACAAAGCCATAAATAATGGGGGAAAAGGCCCAAAAATAGGGACAATTTTTAACTATTGCTCTTGCAAACTTAGAAAGTTGATAGGATAACAAGTTTTGCATTAGTATAATTTTTATGAAGGGTATGAAGTCTGAAATTTAAAAGTCTCTCATTATTTGTTTTACTTCAACCCTCAATGATGTGTTAGTGATTTGCCAGAAAACCACAATTTTATGAGAAACAGACCAAAAATATGAGGCAAAAATCTGGGCATTCTGCAGAAATTGTTGAGGATGGAAGACAGAAAATAATGATAGTTTTTGAGTTTCAGACTTTATGTACTTCAGAAAATTCATGTTAATGGAAAAACTGTTATTCTATCAACTTTCTAAGTTTATAAGAGCAATATTTAAAAATTGCTCTTATTTTTGGGCCTTTGTCTCACCAATAATTATGGCTTTGTCCAGATGTTTTGTTCTAAGAAGTTGAGGTATACTTCCCATACCTTTCAAAAGCACTGTTGTCTTTATCTTTTGGGTCAAGGACAGAAGAAGCAAAGGGTTATGAGCTAGAGTCCCTGTCTGGAGATATTACCATCGGGTTAACAATAGAGTTTCTGAAAAGAAATTTATGAAATCTGGCACCTTTTAAAATCTGTCTAGTTTTCTAGTGCAGGAGGTTGAGAATCAAGAGAAGAAGAAGCAGCATTAAAAGTGCCTTTAAATGTCCCCACAACTGGAGGGATAGCTACAAAGTTTGACAAATTCATGCTCTTTTTTGAGCTTCCAAAACTTCTCTTTCCTCTCAGCTGAAGAAGTTTTTCATTTTAGTTACGAAGTCAGAGAAAGAAGCTTCTTCATTTTGAGAATCTGGTGACAAAGTGCTCCTAGATTCTAATTTACAGAGGATGAAAGAAGAGAGCTGTGAATCATCTGGCTTGCTGCTAAAGTATGTTGGGTAGTTAAGTACCATGTTTTTGGGCTTTCATGCCAAAAAAAACACAATTTTAAATTTCTTGACTGCTTGCACAGCTGGGGAATTGGAAACAGAACTCTCTTCTTTCTTTACAGTTGTACATTGACCTGGGTCAATAGGAAGAGATCTCTTAATTTTTGTCCTGGGAAGACTCTGGCTGGCAAAGTTGTACAAGTCCTCCTGGAAGCCCTTCTGACTAGAAGGAGTAGAAGGGGAGACAAGTGTTAAGTCTCCTGGGATTTTTTTCTTTGGGTTGTCAAGTCTGATAGTTTGTGAGGAAGAATGAGATGTAGTAACTCCCACCAATGACCCAGCTACTTATTCTCTTTCCATGAGTTTATAAGCTGTTCCTTCCCCCTCAGTAAGGATAGCATGAGGTTCTCCTTTCTTGGCTAAGGATGTTTGAAGTCCTCTATGAAAAGAAGTTTATTGTTTCTAGTCCTTAGTAGTTTTCCATGGAGCCTTGCCAGAGGGATTAGATAAATAAGATTAATGATCCAAGGGCTCCAAAACTACCTCAGGAATCCATCCTTCCCAGACCACTGGAAAGAGTGGACAAATTAGTCTCTTCAGAAACTTCTCTTGAAAGTTTTCATTATCTGAGGGGGTGAGAGATTTGTGGAAAAAGAGTCATCATCCATGGATGTGGATGACAAAACCTTTGGGGCACAGGTGCTAACAAAAAGTGTCAAGGAACTAAGCCTACTTCTATTTTTTTCAGGGGTAAACAGATGTTACAAGATTTGACATTGTGACCCTATCCAAAAAGAAATAACAAGCCATGTTGTGAATCCTTCTAAGTTATCTGTCTTCCACATGCATAGCTTGCATAGTTTTGTTTCCCTTTCCTGGCAGACATATGCTACAGTTTAACATAACTTTTCACAGAACAAAAATGTAAGAAAGTCTCTAACCTGGCACTTATCTGCCCAAAGAACTTTAGTAGTAAGCCAATTGCTAATAAGGAAGCAGCTATGATGATGAGGTGTCTGACTAAACATACTAACGATAAGAAAGTTATGGTGTTTGGTAGTCATACACTCTTGTTATGCCAACACTCTTGTGTGCTTCAGTAGACATTCACCACACAACAAGGAGTCACCACAATGATCTTTGGTAATAATTTCTGAATCTTCAGAACTACCCTGGGTACCAGTGGAAAGGGTGTAAATGCATAAAGGAACAGTCCTGTCTAAGGAAACAAGAATGCTTAAGTTGTCTAATCATGGCTGCAAGGATTTCTCAAACAGAATTCTTTCAACTGCCTGTTTTGAAAGGAGGCAAACAGAACAATTTGATATCTTCCCTACATTTCAACCAAATCCAAGCTGATCTCTGTACTAAAGTTCCACTCATGAGGGTCCATCCAGTATCTGTGTAGCCTGTCTACCATAAGGTTTTTTTGGTATCTGCTTAGCCTGTCTGCCATAGGTTTTTCTCTTAAGGGATGTATGAGGCTTGAAGCATCAGAGAAGGTTGTAAGGCTAGCTCCACAGCAATTATGGCCAACTGGCAAAGAGGGTATGACCTTGAATCATGTTATCCTTTCAGATACCCCATCAATGTGGTGTTCTCTTTGACTAATAAAAGGAGACCTGGTAACCATAATCGATGAAAAAGTTTTAAGATTTGAATCACTGCTAACATTTATTTGACATTTATGTGTTTTGTAGCATCTGAAAGATCCCATTTGCCTTTTACTTGAAATTTGCTGAACATCATTCCTCATGCAAAATATGACAAGTCTGTGGACTGAATGAACTGTGGTCTGGAGGGAAAAAGGTAGGTCTGGATATAGAGACATCTGATTCCTATACCACTGTAACTCTCATTTCAAAAATCCAGCACTGGTATCTAGAACTCCAAGGGAAGTAGATGCTGAGTACAATAACTTTTAAAGTACCATTGTATCTTTCTCATGTAGATTCTGCTCAGTGGTGTCATGAGGATAATTGATGTCAAGAGGCCTAGAATTTTTAGAAACACTCTTGCAGAGGTATCTTCTTGAATGGAGAAATCTCTGAAAATTTTCTGATAAGTCAGGACATTGTCTTTGGTAGAAAAGCCATATTTTTTATCTGTGTTCATCATACATCCCAGGAAACAATTCTTAGTGAGGGTGTAAGACAGAACATTTGAAGGTTCAACTTGAAGTTGGGAGCAATTGTGATGATAAGCATCCTTCAGATGCAAAGTCCCCATAAAACAGTGGTCCAGAAGAAGGGATAGGATCATCTGCAGGGTGAACATTTTGAGTTTTAGCACTTTCAGAAATGTGTCTAGGTATGACAAATTTAACAATGGTTTCCATGATAGCTCTTGTTAGGATACCAAAAAGATGCTGCTGAAAAATATTTTTTATTTTTGTGGTGCAGGAACTGATTTTATAATCCCTGCTTGCAACATGTGAAGGAGTACCAGAGAGAGCATATTTATCTTGTCAGGTGGGTGTAGGTGGATTTCTCTGAAGGTTACTGAACACTGTGAAGAGTATCCTCACAGAAGTATTCTCAACACCCACTTGTGTAAGTCTATTTTTAGCTAGGCTGCTGTGCTGAATGAAAGCCTGGAGGAAAGGAAAATTTGGGGAGGGAAAAGAGGAAAGGACAGGATTGAGTCTTGGCATATTCATTCTTTCACAGGGGAATGATCATTTTGGGGAAAGGAACCCCTTCTGTTTGGTTTGGAAACATTATAC